>NW_028241447.1:0-110182 GCF_964263255.1 Lissotriton vulgaris | reverse complement strand
TGCGCTTGTGATCTAATAAGTAAGTGAATATTCATGCTTAACGCTACGGGTAAGAGGAAAACAAGGTCTAATCAGTTGTAGTTTAAATAAATTTCCAAGCGGAAGGCGAGTCAGTGAGGACAACAACACGAGAAACTAACTGGAACAGTTACACATTCCATGAGAGAAGAGTAGCATGAACCACATGAGGAAAAATAAACGTGTTAAGAGAGGAAGTATATAAAAGGAAGTGAACACTATGTGCGAGTATAATCTATAAAAGAAGGAAGATAGTAAAGACAGAGAAGAAAAATGGCACAAAGTAATAATATATTTGTACCACCACTTTTGCTTGAAGAGCCTGGAAAACCAGTTATGAAGTGGAAGAGTTGGTTGAGGGCATTTGAGAATTATATAGTATGAATAGATGGCAAAGGATACAGTGCAGAAAGAAAAAAAAGCGCTTTTATTTGGCCTCCTAGGAAAAGCAGGCCAAGAAGTATTTGACAGCTTGCCGGAGTACGAAGGCCCACCAGGTGTTTTTATACCAATAAGTGAATCTCAAGAGGCTATTAAGAGGCTTGAGAAACAATATACAGAAGAAAGCAACTTTATGGTAGGAAGGCACAAATTCGCATTGAGAAAGCAAAAAGAAGGAGAAACAGTTGAAGAATACATAGCATGTTTGCGAGTCTTAGCGAAGGATTGCGAGTTTGAGGACATTACTGACACATACATAAGGGACCAAATGGTATTCTACAGTTTTTCCACCAACAAAACAGAAGTACTCATCATGGTCCCAAACCCCGACGCCTGGAGCGACACATGGTGGCCCACCATCCTCAGAAACCCGCCAACCCCCACAGACCATGCACGCAACCTGGGAATCATCCTGGACTCCGATCTCAAAATGGACAGCCAGATCAACTCTGTCTCATCTTCCTGCTTCCACACCCTCCACCTCCTTCGTAAGACCTTCAAATGGATCCCCCTCGAACACCGAAAGACAGTCACTCACGGCCTGGTCACCAGCAGACTCCACTACGGCAACGCACTCTACGCCGGAATAAACAAAAACCTCATCTGCAAGCTACAGAACATCCAGAACGCCGCCGCAAGACTGGTCCTTAACCTGCCAAAACACTGCCACATCTCCCACCACCTGCGCACACTCCACTGGCTCCCCGTCGAGGCGAGAATCACCTTTAAGATGCTCACCCACGCACACAAGGCCCTCCACGGCACCGGACCAGCATACCTGAACAGCCGGCTTAAATTCCACGCACCCCAAAGGACCCTATGTTCAGCCCAGCTCTCTTACGCCGAGGTCCCCCACACCAGAAATACCAGATCGGGAGGCCGCTCCTTCTCCTTCCTCGCGGCCAAAGCATGGAACGCCCTTCCGCTCCACCTCAGACAGACAACATAGCTCCCCATCTTCGCAAGAAACCTCAAAACCTGGCTCTTCGACAGACCCCCTCCTAGATGGAATGGAACCTGCACCCCCCCTCCACCCCTAGCGCCTTGAGACCCTTACGGGTGAGTAGTTGCGCTTTAACAAACTCCTGATTGATTGATTGATTTTTCCAAAAAGGTGCAAGAAAGATTATTAGCATGTAGGAATCCCACACTGCAGGAAGTAGTGGATATAGAAAAAGGAATAGAAAGATCATTGATATCAATAAAAGAGTTATCTTGTACTAGTAGTAATTCTGACATGTTTTACTTACAGGATAAAAGAAAAGGAGAACAAAAGGGTAATGACAAAAATTGGAATGACAAAAACGTTGGAGGAAGAAATTTGAATTGTTTCAGATGCGGATCACAAGAGCATTTAGCAGACTGTAAGTCATGCCCAGCTCTGGGGAAAAAGTGCATGAAATGTAAAAGATTTGGGCACTACACTACTTTATGCAAAACAAAGAAAGACACAGGGAATGTAAAAATAAATGCTGTAAGTGATTATTTTGAGGAAATGTGTGCTAATATTGTATTGTATGTTGAAATGGTTGATGGAAAAATAAAAGGACCCATAGGTGAAATATTGATAGGAAATGTTGAGCTGCAGTTCACAGCTGATCCCCAATAACAATTATATCCGACAAACTGAAAAAATGGCAAAATGTAGAATTGCAAGAAACAGACATAAACCCAAAGGCATTTGGGGAACAGGATAGAGATATGGTTGGTTATTTTCATGACACACTACCATTCAAAGGAAGAGTAATTAACACAAAAAAATCTATGTCGCAGAAAGAGGTAGAATTTTGGTAGGTTGGAAGGACCTGGCTAAGTTAGGAGTGATTTTACAACCAGGAGCAAAAGAAACTTTAATACTTAGAGAAGAGTTTGTGAACAATATCTGTTTAGAAGAAAAACAGGAAGGTTTGGAAAAAGTATTGGAAGTGCACTAAGAAGTTTTCAAAAATGAGATAGGATGTGTAAAAGGATTTTTGCACGACATCAAATTGAAAGTAGGTGCGGAGCCAGCTAAAAATGAAGTAAGAACTCTACCACTATCAGTCAAAAGTTAATTGAAAAAAGTACTGGAAAGGTTAAGCAAGGAAGGGGTGATTGTGGAAACAGACGTGTCTGAGTGGGTGTCAGCTATTGTGGTCTCTAAAAAAAAGAAAACCAGTGATATAAGACTATGTGTGGACCTCAGATCACCAAACAAAAACATCCTCATAAACTGTCATCCACTTCCAAGAATACAAGAAATCCTACAGTCCATTTCAGGTTCAAAGTATTTCACCTTAATAGACTTAAAAGCAGCTTACCACCAGGTATGTTTGACAGAGGAGTCCAAAAAACTAACCACTTTCATAAAACCATGTGGTGCATAAAGGAACATCAGACTACCATTTGGCCTTGCCTCATCGTCTGGAGTGTTCCAAAAATTGATGGATATCCTGTTTGGGGAAATACAAGGAGTCAAGGCATTCCAGGACGACATTTTGATACACTCTAAAACACAACAAGAACATCTGGAAATACTTAGTAAGGTGTTGAGCATATTAGGAAGCAGAGGAATGACAGTCTCTAAAGACAAATGCAAGTTAATGGAAAGCAGAATTGAATATCTAGGTCATGTCCTAACCTCAGAAGGAATAACACCTAAGGACGATCTAGTGGAAGCGATAAGAGATGCCCCAAAACCTAACGCCAAAGAAACCTTAAAGTCATTCCTAGGCCTAAGTGAGTATTATTCCAAATTCATACAAGGGTATGCAAGCAAAGTTGACCCATTGAGAAAACTTCTACGGAAAAATGTCAGTTACAATTGGACAGATGAACAAAGCCATGCGTTCAACACCATAAAAAAGGATATTTCTGAAGCACCAGCTTTGAAGCCTTACGACCCTGAATTGAAAAACGTTATCACAGTGGATGCTAGCACAAAAGGCATAGGTGCAGTGTTCTGCCAACTTCAAGGTAAAAGAGAGAACACAATTGCATTCATGTCAAGGAGGTTAAATGAAACAGAAGAACACTACAGTACCATCGAACGCGAGACGCTCGCATGTGTTTGACCGGTGCAGAAACTAAAAAACTACCTACGGGGTAAGGAATTCGAAATAGTTACGGACCACAAACCATTGGTGTACATGATGGACGGAGAAGGGCGTGGAAATGATACGGCGAGCTCGAGATTAATAAGACTACTATCCAAACTCCAAGAGTATACCTTTAGTATACGGCACATCAAGGGTGGTAAAAACTGCAGAGCTGACTGTTTATCACACCTGCCTGTGAGTGATCAAACAGAAAATTCACTAGATGATACAGAATGTGTGGTTGCTTGAATCAATGCTACCGCAATGTGTAGCGGATCAATAACGGAAGAGGAATGGTTAAAATGGCAGGAAGATGACAAAATAATGGGAAAAGTGATAAACCATGTAAAAACAAAATGGCCTCCCGCCAGGAACCTGCAAAATGAATTGAAAAGCTACCAACAAATAGGAGACGAACTAACTATAGAAAGCGGGTTTCTGAAAAGATGTGACATATTCATACCACCAGCAAAATTAAGATTATAACTAATAAAACTAGCCCAAAAAGGTCATCCAGGTTGTAGCGCAACCAAAAACATTTTGAGAATGCACTACTGGTGGCCAGGAATGGACAATGATGTATGTATCTATATTGATGAGGGCGAGCAGTGTCTAAAAGCCGACAAGCATTGGAAAGTCAGCAAGGGGGAATTTCAGATGGTAGAAATACTGAATGGGCCTTGGTCGGAAATTGCGATAGATTTTGCAGGACCCTGTAATTTGTTACAAGATTATAATGGTACTAACTGACTATTACTCTAAGTGGGTACATTATAAATTTGTAAAAACAGTGACTACAGAAAATGTAATACAGTTCCTCATGAAAACCTTTGCAATGGAGGGGTAACCAAAAATCATTGTCTCCGACAACGGTACACAACTGGTGTCTAGACAAATGAAGGAATTTTTAGAAAGGGTAGACATCAAGCAAGAATAGACGCCACTATATAGTCCTAAAAGCAATGGACAGGTGGAGAGAAAGAACATGTTTATAAAAGACGGCATTCAGCTAGCGGTTGCTTCAAAATGAAATGTGAAAGAGTTCATACGGGAAAAAATAAACACATATAATCACACACCTAATGAAACAACTAAGCACACACTATTTTACCTGATGAGGGGAAGAAAATGCAACAATGAGCTTACCCCAAAATTTAACAAATGGTACAAAGAGGAAGTTGCATTAGATAATGCACTTAGAGTCAAAGAGAGTATTGTTTCTAAGCAGGAGAAAACAAACAAATATTCTGATATGACTGACAAAGTTAAAGGAAAGGAAATAGAACGAGGTGATTTGGATATTGGTGAAGAAACCATTCAAGGTAGCAAAAGGAGAGTCAGTCTTTAATGATCCTGTTCGAGTGTGTGAAGCATCTAGGGGCGCTGTCTGTATAGAAGGGAAAGGCTGGTGCAGCAAAGATGATGTAGTCAAGTTGAAAAAAGGGCAAGAAAAGATCATTATGAGAGGGACGGCTGAACAAGAGGGAGGCCCTGATGAAAGTATACTTGAATGGGAAGATGTGTCAGGTAACCAGAGTAACCTGGACTTAAATGACAGCTTGAATATGTCTATGAGGGAAGGTGAGAGACAAATGACAAATGTGGAGGAGAATTCAGTTGTAGAGGTAGACTCAGTGCCAGTAACCCATATAGGTCCAGTAGCGGGAAAGTATACAGGGATGGTCACCACGCTTGTGGCAGCAGGTCAAATACCATGGTCACTCAAACGAAGTCTGGAAGAGAAATAAAAATGCCTAAAAGTTTTGAAGATTACATATTCAAATTATTTTATTTCACGTGTTTTCTCATTATAGGAAAGGGAGATGTTGTGATTATGCTATATATTTTGTACCACCTGTTATCACAAGATGTTTTCTATGTTTACTGTACCACGTCACATAAGTGTCATCTCCGAATGTTCGGAGAGTACTTATGTGACGTCACCCGAGGTGCCCGGCAGATGTCGTTCCACTCTGTCCGAAGTGCTTCCTCAGTGCTTCTGGCTTCCTGTGGGCCTTTGTTCTGGAAACTTAATAAAAGTCTTTCCTTCTACCTCCTGTGTCTATCATCTTTACAACAATTTGCTACATTTGAATTATCTAACTTTCTGGAACGTCTTGCGTGCTGCATGAATGGTGGCAGCATGCTGCACCCATGGCTCACCTTTCTTCACGGCACAGTTTGCGAACAAAGTTAGCGGTCTAGTTATTTTCCATTTATCACATTTGTTTCTCCTTACTAATACACTTTCGGGTTTTGTTTCACATGGTTCCGCTGCAGCGCGGTGCCCGTAGCAGAGAGCAGAAGACAGGACATACTCGATTAGGTGAGTTCTACTCAACTGTTGGTTAGGAATAGTCTGAATCCTTGTTATATACTTTGCACATGTTGTTTAGCACATTACCCTTAATCTTTTTACTCCTGTTTTGTTTTCAGCCATTGGTTCAGGGAGTTTGGCGCCAAATAGATGTGATATGCCTAATGAGGCGCACTGGCACTAAGTCCAAATACATGTACATTGTTTAAGTTGTCATATTTGAATCTAATTGAGGAATATATTTACACTACATTATACTTGGGGTAAGACGTGATTATTTTACTATATACGTCGACTAGAATGTGTGCAAAGTTTTTTTGCTGGCGATTTTAGAATTGTTACTTTCTGGTTTACTCATGAAAGTAATTTTCACACAGATTAAAGGAGTTACCAGATTTACTTTACCACTCAGTGAGGAAAATAATACTTAGGACCCGCTGGGTTGGAATTATCACAAAGTATAAGGTGAACATTAATACTGGGATCTTTACACAGAGAATATGTAGGTTAAGTGCAGGTTTGTTGTATTCCTTAGTCAAGTCAAGTCAAGTCAAAGATAGCTTTATTCGATTTCATGTTAAAATCATAAAAGCACAGTAAAATACATGCGCACAATAAAACTTGATTATACTACCAGAATATAATTATTATTATTTTTTTAAATAATTCATACTCGGACATTCTCTTAAAAAAGCATTTAAGTGCAGTGGTACCACGCCTCATATTGTATAGGTGAAGTACAGTCTTCTAGAGGCATTTTCTTAACAAATCAGTTCACGCATCAAGGTGGAACCATGGTGGATCTGCATCTGATTATAAATTTTAAAAACTTTGATACAGCATTTCTGGTCATTTCATCTTGCAATAGTAGTATTTTAAATAGGGCGGGTCTGCACTGTCTCATGCCCCAAGTCTTTAACAGAGGTATTAAATATCTCTAGATATGAAAAAGTACTAGTGGATCCTATCTTTGACTGATATATAAAAGTATTGCAGGAAACCTTATTTTTAGATGAGCAGCATATGGTAAAAGTGTTCCCAATATTGATCTTTAGGCCCCTAGCTCCCATATATGCTGAGAAACTAGTTAGCACCTTCTGGAGGCCTACTTGGGTTCTCGCCATTATGACCGCATCATCTGCGTACAATAAAATGGGCACTGCAACACCATTGATTTAGAGATAATCTGCGTCTACTTTAATGAAATGGTCTGCCACGGTATTGATATACAAATTGAAAAGTAGAGGTGCCAGGATGCAACCCTGACGGACACCTTTCAATATTGAAAATTTTGGTGTACACTCACCCCTCTTTCCGTAGCGCACCTTTGCCCCTGCCCCTCTATACAATTCCTTTAGGAAGTTAAGAATATTAGGATCAATGCCGAGACCTGATAGAGTACCCCATAGAACTTTGTGGCTCAAACAATCGAAAGCTGAACTAAGGTCAACAAACATCATAAACAAATTGCCCTTTTTTGCCACCATATATTTGCTTGTTAGCATAGCCAGATTTAGTCCTTGTTCAAGGGTGCCTATGCCTGACTTGAATCCATATTAGAATTTAGAAAGAACACCTGCGTCGTTAGCCCATATCTGTAATCTATTTAATATGATTCTACCTGCCACTTTCATTAAAGAGTCAAGTAATGAAATTGGCTTGTAGCATTTAGGATCGTTACGATCGCCCTTTTTGAATATTAGCACAACTATCGCTTCCTGCCAAGTGGATGTAAAACCTTTATAGTTACAGCTATTGAGCACATTTGTCAGGAGCGGTGCCCATAAGGTGATATTATCCTTATAAATGTCTATAGGAACACCATCTGGCCCTGGTGCTTTGCTATTTGTGTTTTCTACAATTGCCAGTTCCACTTCGGATATAGAAAAGACTATCTCCAAAGGAAACGAAGGCGCAGACTCAGCAATTATCAACTGTCCAGCACTACGGCTATCTGTTCCAACCAGGTCATCTTTCTTGTACAGCTCAGTAAAGTGATCGACCCATACCATCTCATCTATGGCAATTTCTACCAAGTCAGATTTCCAATCGACGAAGAAGGGGGCCTTTACCTCTCTCCAGAAAGCAGTGTTATCTCTCAGGGAGCACGCCTTGAGCAGAGTTTCCCAGGCAGCCACCTTCAATTTGTTTTTCCGCTTTTGTAAAGTAAGTTTATAAGATAGTCTAGCAGACCTAATATCTTGCATGTTTTTAAGTATCTTTTTTAGGGTTTGTTTTAAATAAGGGTGTGTTTTGCTGCACTCGGAATTGAACCAACCTTCGGCCTTGTCCCTCGCGCCTTCTCGTATTTTCCCTGTGAGTTTGCTGCTAATTTGTGCTGTGATCTTCTGGAATGCTGCAATGACCGCGGTTGGATCAGGATTTTCCGTGAGACAGATCATAAAATCATTTAATTGACCCGCTACTAGACTAATGAGAAAGTTTGTAGGGTCGACCCAGTTCCATTTTATTGAATAGCCATTGGTTCTAGACAAAGAGATCCCATGGCAGTATACATTTTCATGTAATCAACAGGAGAGAAAGGGTCAGGAGGCCACTCTTATACCCCTTTGCAATACTAAGTTCAAATCAACAAAAGAGTGACGAGAAAACACTCAAATACAAAAGAAAAGGCAGTAAAACAGTTTGGTTACTACCACCAAAGTACAAATTCAGAGATGACAGAAAAAGGTAGGATTTGCATGCGCTGTGTAGAAAAAAGAGAAAAGGACCCTCAGGCACCAACTGAAAGTCGGTTGCCAGTTGTCTTCATTGGGTTCTTGTATAGAATATGTGCAAGTAGTATCCAACAGTGATGAATAGGCGAATTAAAAGGAGTGTGGACTACTACCCAAACCAGAAAATTCTTTTAATAAAGGGGTAGTTCTAACTCCATTAAAACCAGTGAAAAAACGGACATATAAATGGTTATGTTAGTTTGAACAATGAAGTCCTATACATAAAAATAGAAGGGTCGACATGTTTCTACTATAAAGAGCTACTAGTTAGCTCAGCATTCGTCAGGACCAAACCAGTCCTCGCCTCATGGTTGGCGCACGCTAAGGCGCCAAAACCAGATGGGGCGGGGCAAGAAAAACAATTTACAAACATGAATGTAAATGTTGCACAGGTACTTCCTCGTGCGTCCTCTCCAAAACGTGAGAGATGGGAAATCTGCAATATATCAAAAAATATAGGAAAGGCAAAAAAGAAGTAAACTTCTAAACAATTCCCAATTTAAATGTCATTAACAAAAACACAATTATTGTCAAATGATGTAGAAAGGAAAACCCACCAAAAAGGCAATGAATGTGATAGCACAGAGTTAATTCAGTGTATCCCATCAATTAATGTTAAGCGGCTAATTTAACCCAATTGCATTCACAAACTTGTGCCTACAATAAACCTCTGCATCAACTTAGCAGCGTTTTTGGCGTTATATCAGCCTGTAGGATATCTACCTCATCAAGACACATAATCCATTATGATAAATGCGCCATGAGAGATTCCCATGCAAATAATCGAAAAAGTGACAGTTTATGAATAAATACGTTAAAAAACACACCTCCATTAATTAAGAAAAACTGAAATAAAGCTGACCCAAACAATACACGCAGGGCTAGATTGCCAACCAATTCAACAAGAAGCAATTTTGGCTCGGGCAGAAATAGGGGCGGTGTTTATGGACAAAATAGCAGCCAAGTGGGCAGCAGCAAGGGAGAAGACATACAAGTGTAGTGACAGCATTGGACATCATTTAGCAGTCAGGACAAGACAACAAACTACCTCTAGTGAAATCCATAAAATCAGACTTGCTTCAGGAACAGAGGTTACGGATCCTAGCGATATTCGGCATGAGTTTCAGGAGTTTTATTCTAGGTTATACAAGGAAGAAATCTGTTGCACAGCCGACGTTTTAGACAGAGAGATCTCTAAATACCTCAGCGAAATAGAACTAAGCAAACTGAGCCTAGGAGATAGCGAACTATTAGATCTTACTCCTACATGGGAAGAAATCCTGGATGCCCTTAATAGCCTCCCAGATGGGAAGGCTTCTGGACCTGATGGCATCCCCGTTGAGTTCTTTAAAATATTTGCCAGTCAAATTAAGATTATATTTACAGAGGTAATTACTTCCATCTTTAATGGCACCTCCCCTCCAGCTTCCTGGTCTAATGCTAGGATTTCTATTTTCCCCAAAAAGGATAAATCCCCACTAGAAATGAGCTCTTACAGACCAATAACTCTCATCAACTGTGATTCCAAAATATTCTCTAAGGTATTAGCCTCCAGAATATCCAGAATAGTAGAACCCATTGTTTCAAAATGACAACACGGTTTTATACCTAAGAAAGGGACCACCAAACATGTCAGGAGAGTTATTACTCTGTTCGATGCTGCCCAAGTAGCTGGGGACCCAATGTCACTTATATTACTGGACGCCGAGAAGGCTTTTGACCGGGTCTCATTGCGATTTGTCTGGAAGGTAATGGGCAATATGGGGTTCGGTGGTAGATTTATGCAGGCAACGCATGCACTTTATCATAATCCAACCGCTAGTGTTACCATAAATGGACAACTGACGGAACCCTTTAAAATATCACGAGGCACCAGGCAGGGATTCTCCTGTTCTCTGTTATTGTTCGCCCTTTATCTAGATCCCCTCATTAAACAAATAGAGAAAAACCACAACATTTCTCCAGTAACATACTTTCAAGGCAACTGTAAAATCCTGGCTTACGCTGACGACCTTGCTATTACCACTCCAGACCCTGTCAATTCCACACTGACATTAGAGGAGGAAGCCCTGAAATTTGGGAGACTTTCGGGTACGCCCTAAATAAAAACAAAACGCAAATACTAATAAATAGTAAAATCATCTGGACTGATACCAGAGTAGTACCAGAGGCTAAATATTTGGATGTACTAGTCTCACCTAGACTGGAGAAAATAGTCGCAGGTAATTTGGCTCCCCTTGCTGTCCAGACGAAGAAGGCACTAAAAGAAATTGATAATTTACATCTAACATTGGTCGGTAGGTGTAATGTCATTAAAATGACTTATTTTCCCAAACTACTATATTTTTTTCGCTGCATTCCTCTTGAATTTAGTAAAACAGACCTACTTAAATTCCAACAAATTTTTACTCAATTCATTTGGGCATACGCACAGCACAGACGCGAATTAAAACATCTCACACTACCAAAAGATAGAGGGGGATGGGCTTTTCCTAACATTACTCTATATTACTGGGCGGCAGTCCTGCAATATAGCTCAGTTCTGCTAAGAGACTCCACCTTCGGAACTGAACCATCTTTACCCTCACCCTTTCGGTCTCTGGTAGGGGAACAATATTGGGGTTGCCTACTCCGAGAAACAGCTTATGGATACTACAATCGTGTTAAATTTAAGACATTAATGAATTCTTATAAAGTTTTTCGACAAGTCCGGAGAATTTTGGGACTCAGCAGATATAATTTTTATTCCCCAATAACTAACAACAACAACTTACCTGCTATATTTAGTTCATCTTATTTATCTGAATGGCACAGAGCTGGGATAACAAAACCTGGAGACATTATAACAAACAGGGGGATTGAATCCTTTTCAAATTTACAGATGAGATTTAAACTAAAAAGTCAAGAATTATTTAAATACATGGCTATTCGAGACTACTTAGCCAGAAAGGTGGGAGGAGTCAACGGGTTTGCCGAGGTTGAGCTTGTGAATACCCTCCGGAACGTAACCTCTATACGTATAGGGACTATCTATCAAATAATAAATAAGGAAACCCCAGATGACTTAGAAACCATTGCATGTTAAACTTGATTCCCCCAAAAGTATATTCTACAATTCCCTGCGACTATCACAACATATCTTAATTTCTGCTAAACTCCAAGCACAACATTTCAAAACTATATTCTTTCTGTATATGACACCTAGCAAAATTATTAAATGGGGGTCTGGGAGAGGAACATTATGCCCACGCTGTTCTGAAATAGGGGCATACTCTATACATATATTAGCAACATGCCCAACTATCAATTCTACCCTACTCAGAATACAGAATTTACTCTCCGAAATAACTAATCAACCAATACTCCTAAACCCCATGACCGCTCTTTTAGGTACACAATCTGATTCTGTAAGAGTAAAGGAGGCAGGGCTGATCTTTGTTGCAATGGCAATTTGGAGGATATGTATCTCCTCCGGTTGGTTAGACTCTGAATCTCCCTCCTATGCACAATGGCTGGCTAGATTGGTCGCCACATACCAGTTACAAAAGTCTGTATATGCCAAGAAAGGACAGAAGAAAAGGAGGACGGGGACTGAAATCTGAGGAGAATTTTCTAAATGGATTGACCAACAAGGGCAAGGGGACTCAGAGGCATAATAGGATTAACAGATACCCATAATACCTTTTTTTTATTGACATATTACTTTGTTATGAAACTATTTGTTACTACTATTCCTTTTTTTTCTCTTTATTGTGTATGTTTATCTGTACCTGTATCATTGATCATCAACACATATGAAAGATGGGAGGAGGGTTGGGGGGGTCTTGAATATTCTTTTCTTCTGTAACGCTGTTTGAGATTTTGCTTTGAAAAAAAAACACAAAAAAAAACACACCTTCAGAGAGAAAGAAACGGTAAGTCAATCAAATAGCCTTAGGGTACAACACTCACTTATGCATAGCCGTAGCGATGCCCCTTAGATTTGTGGCAGGGGGAATTCTTCATGCCCAGAATATCTAGAAAATAGAGACCGGGTCAGCTGGTAACAAAGGTATTCATTTTAAAGGCTCTCTCAGAGGCATTTATATCCAGTCAGAACAAGCGGCGAAAGTGTAAACAGTAGGCAATACACGGCTCCGATCAACTCACTTTCTTCCCGGAGACTGCCCTCCAAGGAAATCTAAAGCGTCCACATCCACGGCCCGGAAGAACGAAAACCGGGAAAACGCTGATCTTAATGAATACATAGGTTGCGATCACGTGATCGTTAGTCAGTTACTCATTTCTACTTTTTAAAGGGATCATGCTGTTTACAAGCCCAGTTAACTGCATGTGCGCAGCGTCTAACATTGCTGAAAAACTTTATTAAATCGGCAGTATGTCAACGTAAGGCTGTATAAAGCGCAAACATATTATCTTTGCCTGTTGTATTAACAAGAGACATAATAACCGCCTGGTATTTAAGAACACAACACACTGATCTCGTCAGGTATTAACAAACAACTTGTATTTACACAAATACAAGCAAACAGCCATAGGAGTTTCTTTTCTTTATTGAAAACAAAGCTTAGACTTGAAAAAGCATTGGAGTATACGGGCTGCTGTGATTACTGATTTACTTCATAAACATAGTATGAAACTAGCCAGGGTCCATAATATTGTATACAACAAGGGGCTCCTAATTTATATTTGCTAGATCATGTGAATGTCTGTGTATAAACTTCCTACTCTGTGCCATCTCAAAACAAGGGAGCATCACCTTGGGAGATCCTGTTAACCCGGGGTTAAAGAGTGTCTAGTATTTACAGTCAATGTTCAGCAGGATGGAAAAGACTGTCAGACATAACCCCGAGGGGTTATGTCTAACAGTCTCAACAGTTAACAGGATCTCCCAAGGTGTGAATGTCTGTGTATAAACTTCCTACTCTGTGCCATCTCAAAACAAGAGAGCCTCACCTTGGGAGATCCTGTTAACTGTTGAGACTGTTAGACATAACCCCTAGGGGTTATGTCTAACAGTCTTTTCCATCCTGCTGAACATTGACTGTAATTACTAGACACTCTTTAACCCCGGGTAACAGGATCTCCAAGGGTGAGGCTCTCTTGTTTTGAGATGGCACAGAGTAGGAAGTTTATACACAGAAATTCACATGATCTACCAAATGTAAATTAGGAGCCCCTAGTTGTATACAATATTATGGACCCTGGCTAGTTTCATACAATGTTTATGAAGTAAATCAGTAATCACAGCAGCCAGTATACCCCAACTTTTTCAAGTCTAAGCTTTGTTTTCAATAAAGAAAAGAAACTCCTAAGGCTGTTTGCTTGTATTTGTGTAAATACAAGTTGTTCGTTAATAACTGACGAGATCAGTGTGTTGTGTTCTTAAATACCAGGGGCCTTATTTATGAAGGACTTGCGCCGCCGGTGCGTCACTTTTAACATGGGAAAAAGTGACGCACCGGCGGCGCAAGTCCTTCATAAATAAGGCCCCAGGCGGTTATTATGTTTCTTGTTATTACAACAGGCAAAGATAATATGTTTGCACTCTATACAGCCTTACGTTGACATACTGCAGATTTAATAACGTTTTCAGCAATGTTAGACGCTGCGCACATGCAGTAGCTGGGCTTGTAAACAGCATGGTCCCTTTAAAAAGTAGAAATAAGTAACTGACTAACGATCACGTGATCGCAACCTACGTTGATCATGTATTCATTAAGATCAGCGTTTTCCCGGTTTTCGTTCTTCTGGTTGTGGATGTGGACGCTTTAGGATTCCTTGGAGGGCAGTCTCCGGGAAGAAAGTGAGTTGATCGGAGCCGTGTATTGCCTACTGTTTACACTTTCGCCGCTTGTTCTGACCGGATTTAAATGCCTCTGAGAGAGCCTTTAAAATGAATACCTTCGTTACCAGCTGACCCGGTCTCTATTTTCTAGATAATCCGGGCGTGAAGAATTCCCTCTGCCACGAGCCTAAGGGGCATCACTACGGCTATGCATAAGTGAGTGTTGTACCCTAAGGCTATTTGATTTACCGTTTCTTTCTGTCTGAAGGTGTGTTTTTTAACGTATTTATTTATAAACTGGCTCTTTTTCAATTATTTGCATGGGAATCCCTCATGGCGCATTTATCATAATGGATTATGTGTCTTGATGAGATAGATATCCTACAGGCTGATACAACGCCAAAAACACTGCTAAGTTGATGCAGAGTTTTATTGTAGGCACAAGTTTGTGAATGCAATTGGGTGAAATTAGCTGCTTAACATTAATTGATGGGATACACTGAATTAACTCTGTGCTATCACATTCATTGACTTTTTGGTGGGTGCTTTCTACATCATTTGACAATAATTGTGTTTTTGTTAATGACATTCAAATTGGGAATTGTTTAGAAGTTTACTTCTTTTTTGCCTTTCCTATTTTTTTTATATATTGCAGATTTCCCATCTCTCACGCTTTGGAGAGGACGCACGAGGAAGTACCTGTGCAACATTTACATTCAAGTTTGTAAATTGTTTTTCTTGCCCCGCCCCATCTGGTTTTGGCGCCCTAGCGTGCGCCAACCACGAGGCGAGGACTGGTTTGGTCCTGACGAATGCTGAGCTGACTAGTGGCTCTTTATAGCAGAAACATGTCGACCCTTCTATTTTTATGTATAGGACTTCATGGTTCAAACTAACATAACCATTTATATGTCCGTTTTTTCACTGGTTTTAATAGAGTTAGAACTACCCCTTTATTAAAAGAATTTTCTGGTTTGGAGAGTAGTCCACACTCCTTTTAATTCACCTATTCATCACTGTTGGATACTACTTGCACGTATTCTATACAAGAACCCAATGAAGACAACTGGCAACCGACTTTCAGTTGGTGCCTGAGGGTTCTTTTCTCTTTTTTCTACACAGTGCATGCAAATCCTACCTTTTTCTGTCGTCTCTGACTTTGTACTTTGGTGGTAGTAACCAAACTGTTTCACTGCCTTTTCTTTTCTATTTGAGTGTTTTCCGGTATAAATTTTCAGCCACATTAGGTGCTTGTCTATGGCTCAACCCTATATCAAAGATTGAACTAATCGGAAAGTGATCGCTGAGTGCAATATCCTCTGTTTTGAACGACAGGACGCTGCGATGATAACTTGTAGTGACCAATGAATAGTCAATAACAGACCGTAGACCCCGCCCGTTAAAGGTGGGTTGGAAATTCACTTGAGGGTTACAGAGCTCGTTCACAAATCCTAGGTCCCACTCGAATAGTAAATTATTGAACAAATTCCTAAGCATAGAATGCTCAAAGTGGGTACAAGGATCTCCCTTAAGATTAACCAATCCGCATACATCTAGACTACTATAGGGGCATATATGGCAATTAAAGTCTCCTGTCACTATAACACACCTTTCCTTTTGCTCTGGTCCTGATCCACTGCATAGAGCATTATCTAATTCATCCAAGACCCTTTTTTGATCATCTCTTGGGATGTTAATATAGAGATTTATCAGGATGATTTGCAAATTTCCATCCCCCTTGAGTGAGAGTACCTGATAATAATTGTTCCCCAAATTTGGTAGGCACTTAACAGTCAAGTGGGCTGTATTAGACATAAAAGTACAAAGCCCGCCAGAGCACCTAGCCCTACTAGTCTGCTGTGCTGCGGTAAAATATGTGCCGTAACCATTTAGATGAATCTCGAAATGTAACCAGCATTCTCGAAGACAAATTACATTAAAGTTGTCTATGAATGCCAGGAAGATAGGGTCCTTTACCTTGTTTGACAAACCCGCTATATTCCAGGATAGTGATGCAATCCTACCCATTTGATCCACCTGTGAAATGCCTGGATTTAGTGGAATAGCATCAGAATTACCGTTTGACTGTAGTACAGGTACTATACTTAATCCATCAACCTCCGCTACTTCATGTGAGGGCCTAAGTTGGGCTAGCAAGCTTTCTACACCTCCTCCGGTATGATTATTCTCTACCATCTCTAGTCCTATTCCCTTTTCTAATAAACATGGTATAGTGGAGGCTTCAACATCATCTTTATCCCTTTTTTCAGCTACTTTATTTTTATGACGATGGGTCATCTGGTTATCTCTCCTAATGGGCTTACAATTACGCTCCCTATGACCGTTCGAAGACCCAATAGTCGATGGCAGTCAATCAACCATCTCCAGACAGCTATACCTGTTTTCAGTCGGGATTCCTCTCCAACTATCCTTGTATGCTATATCCCTGGTTAGTTTTCCTCCCCATTCCCCCCACTCTCCTCCCCAGTCCCGGCGTCCTACTCTGCACCAATTCTCGTCTTCATAGACAGGGCCAAAACATCTCCTAGGTGGATTAAAAAAGGAGAGTCGTTTAGTTTCTATGCCTTCACTACTGCTTTGCGTTCTCCATGAGCATATATGATTGACCGTACGTGGGTCCTCAAAATTAACTAGGACACAATAACCCTTAGTTGTTTTCTTCTCGTGCCCCACCCATGGCACGCTACGCACCATTAAGATCTTACTCAAGCAGAGAGGCGGTAAGGGTCGATTAATGTTGAGCCAATGCTGAACTTTATTCTTTAATGACCCACTAGGTTCCTTTGTGAATTCTGCAAGTTCCGGGACCCCAGTCATGACCACCACAAAAGGGCTTGCCTCAGGGGGCAAGTTGACAGCGAATCTACCCCCTGTTGGTTCCCTGTTCCAATCCCTTTTAGGGTGTGGAACGGAAGACTTAGATGAAGTATCCTCCTGCCTAGTATGCACAGCGGGGTCTTTGAGATTGTCAACGGGTTTCTTTTCTGGAGTCAATGGTGTCTTCAATTTTGCGTATACCACTGGGGCTGGTGTTTTTTTAGCTGGTAGACATACAGGTTTGTTATTGTTCGATTTGATTCCTCCTACCTTTGGTACGCCAAGATTTGAGGAATTCTTGGTAAGAGCACTCAGTTCCGCTAACTGATTTTCTATGTGAGTTAATCTAATCTCTATTGGAGAAAGGTGGGTTTAAAAAAGCCTCCCTATTTTTGCTAAAAATTGGCTATCAGCATCATCAATATTACTTTCCCCGACCTTACTGGCCGGAGCCTCTCCACTCCCAGGGATCAGAATCTCATTTAGCGCATCTGTACGCATTTGTTCATGCCCTTTCTGTAAAGTGTAAACTGGTCCCTTCCCTTGTTTTTTAGGTAACGCGCTGGTCTCCTTCGCCTTTGATACATTTGATTTTTTCGATATGGCACCCTCCCTCCCTCCCCGCAGCTGCCTTGTACTTATTTTGTCTGGCGTGATATTCACAACTAACTCCAGGGTCCTTTCTAGTGCTAAACTTAATTGTGTGTCAGATAAGAGTTGTGACATCGACAGGTCTACCACAGTTGGCATGCTATGTATGTCTGTGAGAGCTTCTATGGAGCCTGTTCCATTAACCTGCTCCGGGGTTCTAGCTGACGCAAAATGGCCCATGGATGATCTTTTCGCCTGAGCTAAATCTTGGGACACTCTACGTTCCATGAGGATGATACCTTGGTCTATAACTGAATTTGCCCTAGAAATAAAATTATCAAGAGTGCCAGTTAACATAGCCCCCCACCGCAGCCGTTTTGCTCCTACTCCCTCGTGTGGACATACTAAAAGGTATGCACAATATTCAATCACCAGTCAAACTGTGATAAAACAAAGTAAGTTAAAAAGGAAGTGGAATGTACATACAATTCGCAAAATATAACAGGAGTTAGAGGGTGTGCCCGGTCCGGTCTCGCACGGTCTTTAATGGGCTAAAACGGGCCGGCCTTTGGCTCGGGCTTCGCCCGGCGTTCCGCTCATGTCCCGCGACGCGGATGTGTGGGCGTTTAAATGCGCCTCCTGGCGCATCCTGTCGCGTCACCTGTGCACGCGCCGCCGCTGAGGAAGCCGGGAGTTGCAGTCCCGGGGCGGGGACGCAGATGTCAACTGAGGCACAGGAGCGTGTAGTGTCAGGTGAGCCGGTGGGACTGCTGGCCTCGTGAAAATTGCCCCTCCACTGCACGTTCTGGGCTTTTCGCGGTGTCGACAAGGCAAGGTGAGTTCCTTAGTCATTTTTGGACATTGCCTTACCAAACTACTTATTTATTGCTCTCTAGGTCCAAAGAATCGTTTGATATGCTTTCAGGCATGCCTGGCTTGCCCGCATTACTGTGATAAGTTTTGGTTTCCACGTGATGGGCACTGATTTTTTGTCACCAGAACGTGTGGTCTTACTGAAAATCCTTGGGTCTTACACTAGTATTTTCTTTATTTATAAGATTTTCCCTCATTCACACTTTTGTCACTAGTCATATGTTGCACCAGAACCATCTGTCATTACATTGCTTTTATACAAGAGATCAAATATTTGAGGCATCACTAGGGGTGACTGACGAGCATATCATGTACACTCTTTGTCACTGTTCTTGTGTTTTATATCACCACAATAAGCCTCAAAGTAGATCATTTGGAATTTGTTCTCAACTCTATAATGGGAGCTTCCCATTTCTGTTTGTTTCGAATATCGATGCACATTTCTTACTTACCGACTATGTTAGTCGTATTCCTGTAACTTTATATCAACTTTTGATGACATTTGTTATTCTCCTTATTTGCTTCCAGCCCTGAAGAAGTCCAGGGTTTTATACCGATTTGAGGAAACACGTGTTGGCTGGCCTATGAAGTGATACAGCATTAAAAAACAACACTTCCAGAAACAACATTTGATTTTATCTTTGTTATTGTTTACACTGTATATTGTTTATCTACTTTTTTGTGTGTGCACAGGGCCTGCTTTTGTTTATAGACGGACCTTGGTCCAGATTGAGGGTTTCTGGGTTTCTCCCTCCCCTGTAGCACCTCACATTGTTGAGCGAACCTCACACTATTTGGGAAGCGTCATTGCATACCCTGTGAGAAATAATAGCCCCTTTATTATTCAGCGACTAGTGCCTGTACCACTGTGTTCTGGGCTTCCCAAGAAAGAAGTTGAAGAAATTTCCTTAACATCCTCAGATTCCACCATGCATTTTTGACCACTGCTGTTATTTGAGGGTTGAGGGAACAATAGGTGTTGACTAGCACCCCAAGGTTTCTGGCCACTCCAGTGGGGGGAGAGTGTCTGACAACTGGATGGCCAGGCCCCTAACCAGCTGGGGAAGGGATCTATTCCAAATAGCAAAATCTCAGTTTTGTTGAGGTTGGACTGTAGGGAGTTGGAGTTGTGCCAACCCATCACTACTTTAATACAGGTGGAAAACTTAGTTTGGGCCTTGTGATTGTTCTTGCTGAATGTTAGCACAAGTGGGTCTCATCTGTGTATGAGACAACTGAATCTCAAAGGATTTAATAACATAGGCCAGTAGGGTCAAATATATGTTTAACAGCATAGGCCTCAAGGTCGAACCCTGAGGTACTCCATATATGATGGTTTTGTTTTCTGAAAATAATGGCTTGAGCACACCCATCCGATGTTTGCATTCCTGGAGGGCTGGCTGAATTCCCTTACCCCGGCACAGTCACTGTCCCCTTTATTTTTCATGGAGTGGGCACATTGGGTGTCTTCCCAGGTTTGCTATCACCTCAAAACCATTGCACAACTTCTTCATTATAAGGACAGATGTGCCATCCGGCCAAACAGCTCCACTTGAATTTGAAAACTGTAAAATCTCAGTATTCCCTCACTACACAGTGATAGTACAGCATTAGCAAACTTCCTTCCTCGGCGTGAAGCGCTGGCTTCGAGACATCCACATACAATACTCAGTACTCTACACGGCAAAACAGAAAGTCACCTATGACCAGCATACAAATGTCTTCACAGGATCAGCCACGGCTTGGGAAGGATAGAGATCCACACTGATGGGGCACTCACCCCAATGCCGATGGAGACGGTGAACCTCGTGCTAAACTCCAACGAAGGTGCAGAGTTCCTTCAGTGGCCATACCCCCTGGGGTCACTGAAGAACCCTCACAACAGGAACTGGGATGTGAGCAGCAGTTAACAATAGCAGCAGTCATTGCACTCTGCCAGCCCTCGCCCCCAGTGAACTCTGAAACGGACTCCAATGTCATTGATGAGGATGAAAAATCAAGGCATATTCCGCCATTTAGGATCATTCACTGGCCCCTTGGTCACTTCGCAGAAAGCTGATGACTTGTTCTGATACCATTTCCACACAGATGAGTTACCTGCTCACCACTGCCCAGTTCTTCCTCATGTTGAAACAGCTGTGTCCCCCACAGGGTGAGCATCACAACCTCCTTCTCCTTGCACACTGGTGGGTGGTCAGTCAACTGGGACTTGCATGGTGGAACATTGCCCTTGAGGGTATCATAATGACCCTAACTCATGGTACCTCACCTCCACACTTGGGGGCCATTTTTGACGCAATGGCAGCGCAGGTAGTACTCCATATTAACAAACTGATGCATGGGGCCAAATGTGTCAGCTTTGGTAGGCGTGTGTCAGAGTTTCCCAGCATCAGAACTGGCTGCATCACACAGAGAATAATGTATTCAAGGTAGGCGTTCCCTTGAAAAATCCACTGTAAAACTGTGGCTGTGATATTTATGTTTTTGTCAATGTGTGACGAATTATCATCAAGCACTGAGCAGAGCGTGAAATGCATCCAAATTCCTATGCAGTGGCAAGCCAGGCATTTGAAAAACACTCTGGTGCAGTAACACAAGCCACACAAAAAATGTTTGAAAACTCTGTTACACCATGGAGATGCTCATTTTGAAGTTGGGAGTTGTGCGTAGACCCCGCCACACACCACATATAGGCAGTGTGTCTTTCACCAACAGGCTTCCCTCATTCAACCCATAGAAGATGTGATCATCACATACTACTGACTCAGGAGGGAGTCCATAATACAACTGCTGAGCTAGAAAGGGCCAAGGCTTCAGCCATCAACTTCTAGGCCCAACAGCATCCCTCCACAGGTCAAGCTGATTGAAGTTCTCCACATGCTGGCATCAGGTTCATTCCAGATCACAACAGCCAGAGTGGCTGGAATATCACAGCCATCTTTTTCTGCCTTTCAACCCTCCGTCCTGGATGGCATCTTCCGCCTAACACCCCAGTACCTCCTCTTCCCAAATACCAAACAACAGAAGCTGGACACCAAGCAATGTTTCTACACCATTGCTGGATTCTCACATGTTCGAGGCACCTTAGAATGCACACATGTGCAACTGGTATTCCCTGAAACAACATTACACCTGTACCGGAAGTGCAGCACACCTTCTCCATCAACGTTCAGGCCATCATGGACCATCAGGGGATATTCACCATTGTGCTGAAAGAATTCCCATGGACTGTGCATCATGCCTACATCTTCAGGCACAAGCATCATGGTGCACGTGTAAGCAAATCCCCAAGTCACACATGGTAAAATGCAGTGTAACATCACTGTGTGCAAGGAAGGGGTTCCATGGGCATTGCAGAGATATCGACATTCAGCTCCTATGGTACAGAAGGCATGACATGTATCACATGCCAGTAAACCTTTAAATGAAACAAATAATAAGGTCTCCCCAGCTGATGTGTAACAAGGAAAATCAACTGACTTAATCCAAGTAATTCCCGCTATCTGTGTGCTGAATTCTGCTGCGCACATGCATCTACAGGAAGCAATCTGAGGCCCCTATATTTGGAATTTTGGTGTAGGGCAGGGCAGCAAGTCAGCCTGCTGTACTGCCTTATGCCTAAGTGAAAGGGCAGGAATGCTCCTTATTAATGCAATAAAGTGGATACCTGCCCTTGATCCTTCCACTGTTGCTGTTTGGGCTGCCTAGTGCCAATGTAGGCACCCTTGCACCATGGTGTAGGGGTGTCTGTGTAAGTGTTATGCAGCACATTGTGTGCCAGTATAGTATGAAATATGAGGAAAGTGTGTTTTATGGTCTAAATAGTATGCACTATTGCTCTCACTCAGTGACATTGCGCAGACAGGTGAGTTGCTGCACTGCATAGTGCTACTTACCTAAATATCAGGGCCACAGTGTAATGTGCAAATAGAGGGAACAAAGCACTGCAATGTATAGACAATGATGTACCACATTAGAACGCATTTACTAATCTCAAAGGCAATATCGACAGAACGTCAGCGAGTAGCAATGTTTCAGTTTACTCTTTGTGGATGGATCGAACCACATAATCTGGGCTGGGTAACGAATCACTAATGAAACCATGTGTCATGACTGAAAAGCCAACATGAGTTGAAAGGCAATACAAAAGATAAGTCTGAGATCAGTGTCTCCTCTATGGTGTACCAACTATTGGTATCATTCAAGGGTAAGCAAGGTCAGTGGTGGGAGAACAAGTACTGTGGACATGTGGAACACATTGCAGTATAAATCTATGTTGATCAAAGTAATTGGAGCAATACATGAAGAAGTATGCAAAAAGGCCATGTGTGATGTGCCATGTCAGTGTGGGCCCCACACATGTGTAAGTGTCAATACTGGATAACATTGTGGCACCAACATTAAACGCATCTCTTAACAAAACTTGCAGTCTTTGTACAGTCATACATCTAATTTGACTGCTGCATTGACTGATGTAACCAATGCAATGGCTCACCAGTTTTGTGGCCTAAATAGCCAAACTGAAAAGCATATGAATCTAGCACATAGAAACTGACTAAGTCTAACATGATGCAACCAATCATTTCATATATTAGTCATCAACATAGAATAAATTACATAGAATAATTTACAGCCTGGACAAGGTACCACCATGTACTTAGGTTTACAATCCCAATACACAAAAGCAACTATGTGATCAATAACTTGTCACTACACACATGTTGTTAGTACACATAACATCGAGCGATCAAGAACATGTCTAAATACCCATCACATTAATCAATGGAAAAACATTAAAGTCAGGCTATAGACGTGTATAATGAATGAAACCTTGCTGAACATTAGCTATTACACAGATAACTGGAAGAGACATGATGAAAACCTGTGGTCAACTGCACAAGTAACACATTGGCATGAATGTTGCTGTAACACAGAGTAAATGACGTGACAGTTGTAATTACTGTTTGACTTCTAGCTGGCCAAAGATATGGTCTCCAGCCATACTCTATAACCACTATAGCTCACCCCAGACTGATACAGACATGCACTATAATCAGGTACTGACCAAGACCTGGAACATTGATGAGAGAAGCTTTGGAGTGCTGAAGTAACAGTTCAGATACTTGGACATGTCAGGGGAAGATTGCTATACTCGTCTCCTATGGTCTGGAAGGTCATACTAGTCTGTGCCATTTTCCACAACATTTGTGCCTTGATAAGAGTTAGTCCAACCCCTAAACTTGCTATAAGTATAGAACCCCAGTCCCTAGGAATTTAGATTACCCTGAACAAAACTCTGATATATAATTCCTGGACCTTTGACATTCCATATCGACTGGAAGATGGAAGAAATCTCCCTTGTGGTCAAGGAGTTATCACCCTGTCCAAACAGGCACCAACAGCATCTTTGCTGGTCTGCATTTTTGAGGCTCCTGCCGTATCCCGAAGAATCTGCGAAACAGGACACAGGCTTCCAGACATCTCTGATGCTGACCTGCGCTCCTAGCAAAGCTGAGACCTGTGGCAGACACGAGAGATGTGGGACTGGAACATTCTGCATTTCTGCTACTGCACCTACTTCCCGAGGTATCCCAAAGTTGTGCACTGGAGTATTTAAAGCCCCAGCCGGAGCACCTTTCGCACCGAAGCTCAGAGGCCCACACTCCACGAATGTCCCGTGGGCCCACTTTGTGCATTTTATCTCAACGCCTCTTTGCGGTTCCTAGTACGTTGGCTACTGAGCCCCACAAAGACCAATCTTCTCTTTCTTCAGCTTTCCTGGTTTCTCCAGGTTTGCTCCAAATCCTCTCCAAAGGAGGAGTCCCTCAGACCTTGCTGATCTGCACCAAAGCCCATCTCTACATCTTGCATGGATTGCGTTTGCCAAGGCTTGTTGGGTCCAATCAGGATAAAAACACCGCATTCAACTAGATCCTTTATGTGACAGCTCAAATCCCGCTCCTGGTTGTCGTCGATATCTCCTGGTCCTCGTGGCTGAAGAGACAAGTTTCACCTTTTCACCTAAAATCACCCAACATCGGCTGGCATCTTCCTATCGCCATCCTGGTCACTGGTTAGTGACCCAGACTCTGACTCCTCTGTTTTCAGGTTCTTCAAGTCTCTGATCTACCCTTGGATCCACCCGGACACTTTTCCTCTGGTCGCCTGCAGCGCTTCTTCGAAGCTCTCCATTGGAATCGACAACGAAAACTGACATCACAAGACACCTATGCACCTGGCTTCCCTGGGTGAGGTAACATGAGTACTCCAGTGCTCACGTAGTGTCCTAGTCTAAAAGGGTTCCATCATAGTTCACCTAGTAGTGCCCTTAAACTGTAACTTTGTTCTCCATAGAAAGTCAATGGCAACCAGCGGCTGTGTTTAGACACTGCACGCGTCTCCCGTGGGCCTCCTACATCCTAACCTTTGGTGGTTCTAGGCAACCCCAGCGAATCTACAGGCCCTAGGCCTGCTTTCTAACTCTCAAGCGATTCTTATACAACTATTTTAGTATATGGTTTGTGAGGCTCCTAGGGCATAACATATACTATGCAACTTATTGTATGATAATTAAGTTCCTTGTTTTGTACGTTTACCTCTGACCTCATAAAGAGTCCAGAGTGGTTGTGTAAGAATACATACATACATATTTGATATATACCTTGTGTAGGGTGCTTTCATTTGATCATTCAAGAGATTATAATTGGTAAAACATCTTGCTTAACTCGTCTCCAAGTTTTAGCCTGAAGGCTGCTCTCCACAGCTACCACTAGGATAGCTTTCTATAAGGTTGACTTTATAACCTACCATCAATAATGGTTGTTTGGACTGGTGCAAGGTGCCCATTAGAATAGTGGACATCATATACCAGGCGAACTTCTCACAGGGCTTTTATCTGCATACGCACTGGGACACGTTTTGCCATGGATAAGGTTCTAACGGACAGGGAGGGCATGTATGTGTCGGTAAGGTATAAACTGGATGAGCAACATATACTGTTCGGAAATATATATGCATAAAACGTAGATCAGGGCCAGGTTTTTGTTCAGTTGTCCCTTGCTCTGGGGAAGGGGTGTGAGATTCGATGGTTGTTGGGCAGGGATTTTAACAGTGTCTTAGATGTAGGGACCAACAGATCCTTTCCTCCGCTGCAGGGCTGAATGGCTGGGCACGGGGCTGGGGGCTGGGGGCTGGTTAATGAATGGAGACATCATCATCGGGGGAGAGGATGTACTCATTCTTTTCAGTGCCTCATAACCTACACGTTCGGCTCGATAGGTTCTTTGGGTCCCTCTGCCTCCTTCCATATGTCTCAAATTCTGAGTATTTGGGGCACACACACACCGATTACAACCTCATTGTGTTGTGTTAGCCTGGGAGTGCAGTTCCTGAAGTCCCTACAAGCAGGCTCCAACTGGGAATGCTTGAGGATTTGTCTTTCGAGAGGCGATCAGAGAGGCTATAGGGGAATACTATTAATGATGGGACTGCCTCCTTCTCGTTGGTGGAGTGGGCAGCTATGAAAGTCACCTTGAGAGGGAAGTGTTTGGGATTGGGATATGGGCTGCGATAGCAGGTGGCATCGGATCTGCTTGATGTAGAAAGACATCTGTTGCCGTTGGGAGTCTAGGGCAGTGGTAGGCTCTGGGAGATTGGTAGAGTTGGAGGAGGTGCTCAAGAAACATGCGGAGCTCCTGGACCGGCAGCAGTGCCTCAACTTTGCAGTGCACTCCGCATCAGTGCACGCTAAAGCGGACCGTTCTGGACCTTTTCTCACTTGGCTGATTAAACAGGAACAGTCGGTGGGCCTATTACGGCTCTCCATTCTTCGGACGGAAGACTTCGGGACACACAATTAGAAGTCCATGATAAACTGTCTGCACATTTCACACAACTTTATAAATCTGGCCAACAGGCTCCGGAGGAGGGGATTCCACAGTTCTTGGAGGGACTTCCATTCCCAGCCCGGTCACCGGAACTAGATGCCCTGCTCACGCTGGATGAGGTTAGGGGTACACGAGGGCTTTGCCATCTAGGAAGGTTCCAGGTCCCATTGGTTTCCCATGAATGTTATAAGTCATATGTTGACTCCTTAAACTCACAGCTACTTAAGGTTTACTTGGAGGGGCTTGAGACCTCTGCCCTCCCAAACTCAATGACAGAAGCTACGTTGATCACGCTTCCCAAACCGTGCAGAGACCCCACCTCAGTGGGGGCATATCGCCACTTTGCACTCCTGAATCGGGACTATAAGATCTTAGCGGGCATCCTGGCAAATCAGTTAGCGCTGTGCTACAATGGAGAAGGCCTTTGACACAGTCGAGTTGTCCTATATGTTTGCTGTGCTCCATCAATTCGGATTTGGGCTGTACATTCTAAGCCTTATCAGATTACTATATGGGGCTCGTATGGTTAGGGACCAGCTCAGGACTCTCTTCTCTGACCCTATATTGATAGAGAGGGGGACTCCCCAAGGGTGTCCTCTCTCCCCCTTGATATTTACCCTAGTGATTGAACCATTAGCAATTACACTATGAAATTCAGCACCGGAATGGAGGATGCGTCTTGGGGGATGGCACACACATGGTTTTGCTTTATTGAGATGACATTTTGTTGTGCGTTAAGGATATTCAGGCGATCCCTGGAGTCATCCCTGCCTCACTGAGGTCTTTTATGTCTCTATCTGGTCTGGCGGTGCACTGGGGCAAATCTTGCCTATATCCCTTAAATCCTAGTATGGAAGGTTGGAAGGTGGAAGGGACGGTAGTACAATAGCAGCTGGTGGCGTTCAGGTACCTGGGGATCCACATTTACCATAATGATCGGGATCTTGCAGATGGTAACATCACAAGGGCGGTCACAGCGCTTAAGTCTATGATTGAGCTCTGGAAGACACTCAACCTTTCGGTTATAGGTAGGGTGGAGTTAATCAAAATGGTCATGGTACCATGTCTCCTTTATTACTTTGCTAATCTACCAATCTACCTACCCGTGTCCTTCTTCTGCTCTTTGGGAAGGATTGTTTCGGATTTCATCTGGAAACATTTGCTGTTCGGGTGGCACTGGTGAAGTTGTAGCTAACTCGCTCAAGGGGCTCTACCCAACCTAGAACATTATTTCCTGCCATCTCAAATCCTGTAGGTGGAGAAATGGGTGGAGGAACTACAGTTATCTGACTTGGTGGAATGTGACCCTCCATACTCTCTGGACAGTATCCTATTCCTATTCCATCCTTGTAACAGATTGAATGAACCTCTTCCTATAATGGTCCTGACGGTGCAGAAATGTTTTCGCCGGGTACATCGTCTCACTAGACACGTCACACTGTGCTCGCAGGCTGTGCCCTTATGAGGTATGCCGACCATGCAGGGATGCATAAAGGGTGTGGACCTTACGGACTGGGTGAGGGCTGGTTTAAATACTAGGGGAGCTATAAGAAGATGGTACATTATGACCGTTCCCCGCTATCACGGAAGAGGATGGGTTTCCCCAGGCCAATTTCTAAATTATGCTTCCTGGATGGCCGCGATGAGGCACTGATGGGGAGACATCATGCAGGAGCCTCCAACAAATCTCCTAATGCAATACCTACATGTCATAGGTATGGGACGCCTTTTAGTGAAATGGTTTGCGGAATCGATCAGGGAACATACTTTAATGGATTAACTGGATTAAGTGGGAGGCAGACCGGGGGAGGCCCTATTCGAAAAAGGAATGGTCTAATGTCCTGGAGAGTCCCAAGCAAGTCTCCAGAAATGCCTTTTTTAGATTAATCCAATTGTACAGGGCATATCTCTCCCCAGACAAAATAAATCAACAATTTTATAGACAGGGCACGTGCTGCCTGCACTGCAAGCTAGCGAATGTCGATCTTTTACATATGCTCTGGTCCTGCCCTGATTTGCATGCTTATTGGGAAGAAGTGTTTGAGGCACTGGCCAATTTCTTAGTTAGGGAGGTGCAGCGGACATGGCAGATACGTATCACTGGTGCATTTCCAGGAGTCAAACAGCACAAAGCGTCCACCTGGTTTCTGGATCTGGGTTTAATAGTGGCCAATTAATTGATTACCCGTAGGTGGAAGGCGGAGGAGGTTCCCCTGCCGATAAACGCTTGGTTCCTATCCATACTGAACTGGGTGAAGGCTGAGGCAGTTTCCCTGGTACGGGAGGATACACTGGCTTTGCATAAATTCCCCATTTCTGCTGCATGGAGTTTTATGCTTTGTGCATTACAGGATTGTTAGTACTGGAAGACCCATTGGATGTACCCACTCCGGAATACCAGGGCGTTATATATGGGCAGAGCCATGGACCGAGTTTTGTTTGCGCTCTTGTACCCCAAACTGAATGGTCATTTCTTGTGTCAGTCATGTTGTGCACCCATATGATAGTCAATAGGTTCCTTTTTTGTGACAAATGGGATACATGCTTCCTTTCGTACCTCTGTGCGGCACTTGTTTCCCTTCCTAACCTCCCCTTCCGTTTGGCATTTTCCACGTTGTTCTTGACGGGTATTGCATAGTTGAGTTTTAATGTACCATGACATGATTGCCCTGCTTTGTTGACAGAGGAAAGAGGTTATATGATTGATGGGATATGTCAAGTGTCGTCACCAGTTGTACATGATTTCATTGATGTGACCATGCCGTTGAGCTGTTGTTTATGACTTGGACTTGTTACCTACCTATTGGTTCCGTATGATAAGTACTGAGAAAGAGGCCCCACCCTCCCAAGGAAGACCGCACTGGAGAGTGGAATGGCGACCGCTTCAGAACACAGAGTCGAATTCAGCACAGTAATCCCAAAAGCAAAAATTTAGAGTTAGGGAAGCGCTAACGAAAAAATGCCGTGCGAGCTTAAGCAGAGTGCTGCATGTAGGATTCGGGAGAGTTGACAGATTTGACAGCTGAGCACCATGGGAGGCTGAAAATCAAAAGCTACAAGCTCTTGACTGATAAGAGCGTGAAATGTGGCATGAAGCCCAGTATTCCCTGTCATCTGAGGTCTTCTGAGGTGTAAGCCTAAGCAGCAGACTCCCGTTTTCATTTAATAGCAGCAGCGAATAATTGTCAAGAGAGATTGAAGCCCGGGCGGGAAACTTCAAAGGAGCTAAGTGCAGTGTGCAGCAGCAGTAGAGGATCTGAGACGCCAGGGTGGCGAATAAGACTGTTGTCTGCCATTTTCTGAATTTGGACAATTTGGGGAAACAACCAACTCACCACCAGTACCAGGACAGGAACTGTGAGGGCAACGGCTGGGCGCTCCACTTCATCCTTCCACTCTGTGAGGGCAACGGCCAGCGTGACTGGGGAAACTACAATTCCCAGCAGCCCCGAGACCCCAGGCACATTGTGATGCTCCAGCTTGCACCCGGAGTTGCTAGAAAACCGCGGAGTGCCCCCCACAGTGCGGGACACGCGCGGGACACGCCCTGGCCAAGCCAGGGCCAAGGGAGGGCCCGTCCTTGCCCGTCATCGACTGGAGCAGACTGGGCTGGACCACCCCTCTAACTTTTGGAGTTCTGGGGGTTTGTCTTATTGTCTGGATCTGAAGGTACTGTGACCCCTTACTGGCCTGTTTGTTGCTGTATGCACTAATTCCCCTCACCCGTACGCAAGGGAAACGCTCCTGTGTTGTGAAGGGTACTGCTCTCAAAGTTAATCCCCTGTCACCTCTAGTCCCAACAGCAATTGACCTAATGCTTCAAAAGGTGATAGGAGTGGTCACCACCGAAATTGAACTAACTGAAGGATGTCTTACACCTGATTTTTTTCCATCGACCTCTCCTCCCCCTACTGACTCAATGAACCTATCTGAACTAATTGGAAGTCCAAATATGGCTTTGGACAGTAATGAACATATCACTTACCAAGCACTGTGTCTAGATCTGAGGGCCCAGCATCCACTGCCCGTCTGCAAAGGAAAATAACCTTGGGTAGTAACTGGGGTCCCAAAGGGAAAAAATCTAGGGGTGGGACTGGCAGAGGTCCTGAAAAGACAAAAAAGTGGTACCCCTCTAGTTAATGCTAATAAGTGCCCAGTAGATCATACCTACCCTCCCTGGGCCAAAGCTCTAGTGGTAGACTTGTTGTCCTAGTGTAGAATGATGGTAAGGGAAGAGATTCAGCTCCTTCAAAATTTTCCACCTCCTAAAAACCCATCAAAAATACTATCTAATAATTAAGCTATTACCAACCCGATTGTTAGTATACTTAATGCTGGGCTGTCTATTTTCCCGGACCCACTTCCGAGTCTGATAACTAAGTTACCCAAAGCTGTTAAAGTGTCCCAAAAACAGGTTCCTCCTATTTCTGAAGTTAGTAATTTAACTGGTGATAGAGGGTCGCCGTTTTTTGGCCAAGGGCCCGCACTTTTACCAGCCCCCCACGGTACTCAGGGGAATAATTCCAAACTGCCGAAGCCGCTGATTGCCCGTCATACTCCATCTGGTAAAAATCCAACTGATGGTGATTCAAGAGGTTTGCCTTCTGCTGAGGAGAACGTATTGGGTGGATGCAGTGTAACCCAGCAATCTTTTCTTCCTGTAATTAATCTTCCCCCGAAGCTGTTCCTTACGTAATTATTCTGACAGGAATCCCAGAATTTAAGGAAGGCCAGAAAGAATCCCAGCTTGAACTTCCCAATAAGATTCTGTTCTGGCTGGTGAAAAATAAGCAGTTCACGTATGATAAGGCAGGTGAAATCCTTTTGGAAAGGAGGGTAGCTTGTGTGGGCCCCACTCAGAAGACTATTGTTGAAGATTGTGTGATAATCAACTTTAGGAACCCAAAAACCATTCAAAGATTAGTGGCGCAACCCTAATTTCCTATTAATCATTCCATGCCTATTAGAGCCCTTACCTTAGATTTCTTCTACCCAAGACCAAGGAGGGCAGGTTTTCCTCGCCCCCTAGTTGACCTTGATAGATGGGCCAAGCCCTGTTACATTGCATCCACCACCCTATATCCAAATCCATCGCTCTATAGCATTCCCGTAACTAACCGGTTTGCCCCATTGGTGGATGTTGATTGACCGGCAGGGCGTGTTGTTTTAAATATTGCACAATTCCCACCCAGGCCGTTGGAAAAACCCTCTACCCAGTGTTCGATCCCTATAAATCTAGGGTCAGATATCAACAGTCACAATTGGGATACCCAAAAAATGAATGACTCGGACGAATCAGAGCATGGTAGTTTAGAAGGTCATCATCCGTCACCTTATGTTTTTTCCATTTTGCAAACTTTGGAGAAGGAAACCATCAATTGTGAACCCGAAAAGAGTGATAGTCCCTCTGATGGCCTAGTTCTGGGCAACAGGACCCCAAATGAAAACTATGGCAGGCTCTAGATATGTGATGTTAACATTTCCATTCTGTCTTGGAATGTGGCAGGGCTCGCCAACAAATTGGCCAGCCCTGATTGGGGACTCTTTATAGATAAGTTTGATATTTGTCTTCTTCAGGAGATGTGGTCTCGGGAAAACTTTTACAGGCCGGGTTTCCTGTCAGTTAGTAATCTGGCATCAATAGGTAAGAGGGGAAGATCGTTTGGGGGCCGGACTATTATTTTTGCCTCTCATTTGGGATGTATAGTGACCCAATTAAATTCCCCTGTGCGTGATCTCTTATGCATTAGACTTTCTTTTAGGTCAAAATTTTGTGTGACCCTTATCAATGTTTATTCTAGACCCACTAAGCTGGGTAAAGAATCTTTAACACTGGATTCCCCTGACAACTTTATTTCTACGGGTAAGGGGGTGAGGACTTTGATTGTTGCAGGAGACTTCAATTGCCAGTATGAGCCACTCCCGTGTCTGATTGAACCTATCTCTAGTATTGAGGACTCGTTGTGGTCCATTCCTGATTTGCAAATATCTCAGATAAGGGCATGATCACCAATAGCTCTCCATTTGAATTCCATTACTTTGGCCTATTCCCTGAGAGCATGCAAGCTGATTTGGAGGGTAAGCATACTTTTAATCATCCAGGGCAGTCCTCCTGTATCGATTATATTCTGGTTGAGGCCAGCATCTGGCCCAATGTCATTGATTTTGTGGTTCTACCTCTCCATGATAGTGACCATAAGGCCCTGGTTCTTGAATTAGGTCTTCTCAAGCCGAGTATAAATATGGGATTAAGAGAGGAAAATCGGGAGTCATTTGTATTATCCAATTATAGTAGAAGGTTAAAATGGCCAACAGTAAAGGGTTCTCCTGAATTAATGAGTTCCCTTTACCAAACTGTCCTTCGGGTTCTTGATGACTTAAGTGGCCTATTAGACCTGGGGTAGGACCTGGCTGCAGACCAAATTTTTAATATGCTCGTGGGGCTAGCTACCGCCCTTACCTCACTACTTAATCCACCAATGGGAAAACCTAGGAAAAATAAGAAAACTAATACATGGTATGACTCCAACTGTAGGATAGCAAAGGGGGCACTCTTGGCTGCAATCAAAGCCTCAAATAGATCATTAATCAAAATCAAGAGGCTTGAGTATAAGAAAGTGCAGTCTGAGGCCAAACAGATGTGATGGGTTGCTATAAAAAATGCACTTGGTAGTAGGGACATGAGAGAATTTTGGTCCATAGTCCGCTCTGGTAGCAAGAAAGGTCAAAATGCTCTTGTTCCAAATATTGCACCGGTGAGTTTGGTGGATCACTATCAGAACCTGTATGCCGCCCCGGTTGAAGAATTTCTACTAGTAGATCCATCCGAATAGCTACCATCCCAGAACCTGCTCCCAAATAGGTACAAGGACTTTTCCACTATGACTTTTCCTGCCAATGAATCTCTAGAGCCCAAAATAACTTTGAAGGAGATAGAGGTAGCTATAAATAGGCTCCCAGCAGGCAAGGCGCCTGGCCTCGATAAAATCCCCAGCAACCTTTATAAAGGTCAAACTGGGATTTGGGTCTCCTATCTTTATCTGCTGTTTAATGCTATTTTACAGGGCTCCAAATTACCTGTCACATGGGTAGGAGCCGAGATCATACTAGTCTTCAAAAAAGGTTCCCCACTTCTCCCGCTTAATTATCGCCTGATCAGTCTGATCGATGTGAGTCAAAAACTATTCTCAAGTATCATTCTCGAACAGCTCCAGAATTGGATGGAAGAACAGCAGATTCTTAGCCCCTTTCAGGCTGGTTTTAGGGAAAAGACCTCCACGGTCGACCAGTTATTAAGGCTTTAACTACTTTACTGGAAGACTGTGAGAGTAGAGGGTGGCAGCCTCTACTTAATTTTTGTTGACCTCAAATCAGCCTTTGATCTGGTGGCACGTAAAATTTTGTGTGGATGTTTTGGAGGATATGGGGGTACCAACTGATCTTCTTAACATCATTATGAGACTCCATTCTGACAACTTTGACCAAGTTAGGAGTGGTAAATGGGGTAGTCTTACAACCAAAATCCCAGTCAACAGAGGAGTTAGACAGGGGTGCGTATTGGCACCAACCTTATTTTGTCTTTTCATTAATGCTTTGATTGCCCACCTTAAAGGAGTCAAAGACATCAGCGCCCCAAAAAATGAGAAATGAACACTTGGGTGCACTAATGTTTGCAGACGACACTCTTTTGTTGTCAAAATCTCCCATGGGAATCCAACGTGCCCTGGACAGCTTTGCGAATGTTTGTCATAAAAGGGGGTTGGAGATTAATACACAAAAAACAAATTCATGGTCTGTAATCCAACTAAGACCAGATGTCCCAATCCCTCTTTGAATGGTGTAGCCTTGGACAGGGTCACTGTTTTTGATTACCTGGGTATCACCCTTACGGACAAAATGGACTGGGCCCCCCAATTGGCAAAGGCCAAACTTAGACTAGCTAAAATTGCACCGAGAGTCCACAACAAAGCCAGTTGCATCGATTATTGAAATTCATAAAGCCCAAGCTAGGGGAGCAATCCTATACGGAGCTGAACTGGTGGGTCATCGCCCGGTGGATGGTACAATTAAGATGGAAAATCAATTGTTAAGATCCTTGTTGGCTCTCCCACCCAGTACCCCCCTCACCCCGTTGAGAATGGACCTCGGTATTAGACCTTTAGAAGAGGAAGTTGCCCTACGCCAAATAATTTACTGGCGTAGGCTGTGGGTGACTCCTGAATTAATCCATTTTAGATCAGCCTTGGAAGAGCTATTAGCCCTCCCCGGGTCGGAGAAAATACCATGGTTTGCCATCATAAAAAAAGAGTGTGCAAGACTACACTTGCCTGGCATTTGGTCTAATCCTGCCAATGTCTGCGCCCAGTTGTCACGTGCTGAATTGGTTAAGCTGGATCGCAGAAATAGACTAGAGGCCATCCTTGGTAATTCTTCTCTTGGCCCACTCACAGCTCAGTTTTTTAATTTAAAAGACGCTTATATAGTCGAACCATTCTTAGATGAAATTTTACCTTCCACAGCGAGGACATATTACCTACAATTTAGATATAGAACACTCCCGGTTAGGGTCTTCTCCAACAAATAGTCGCCGATAAAAACAGTAGAATGTCCAGCGTGCGGGTCCAAAGAAGAATCTGAGTCCCACGTTTTCTTTTTTTTGCCCGACTTATAAAACCATACGGCAACGTTGGCTTATCCAACTTTGCAAAAACCTGGGATTTAGACATTATAAAGAGGCCCTCAGAATACTTAAGAGTAATACTTCTACCCCAGTTGTATTCTCAGTTTCACTCTTTTTTGATACCATGTGGCGAAGAACAGGATCTTATCAGTAGAAAAAATGCTTACCCGTGGAAACGACTTATGAACAGTATCTATGTGTTTTTAATGCTGTACAGATTTTACATTTTTATACTTGTATTTATTATTAGTGTTATTGGATAGTGTTTTAAGTAATGATTTGGATGGTTTCTATGTATCTTTTATGATCTATCACCGAAATAAAGAATATTTGACTGACTGACTCATAAGTATTATGACAGTATGCCGCTTTATGTTCATGTACATATAACAAGAAAAAATCTTTAATAAACAGATCAAACAAAAAAAATGGTAGGGAGTTGCGTTGGTGAAGAGAGTAAAGGTACAGTTTTTCCCAGAGATAGCGATGCTCAGAATTTAATGGAGGTTGTGCGGTAGGAGGAGCTGTCCAATCAGATGGTTTAGGGGGCAGGGTTTAGATATTTATTGAGGAACAGTTTTTTTTCTGAAATGAGAAAATGGGTGATTGTCACGTGAATCCTGAGGCAGCGAGTTCCTGGTTCAGGAAGCGTTACAGAAGAAGGAGCGGGTGCAAGATTTTTCTTTCTTAAATTTGAGCGGATGCTGGAATAGAATGTTAGAGATTTAAAGAGGTCTCTTTTGGACAGCTTTTGAAAGGTTTTCTGAGAGGTAGACTGGTTTTCTGTTCAGAGAGATTTGAGGATTAAGCAGACAGTTTTAAATATACATCTTGCCTCAATTGGTAGCCAGTTGAGTTTCTTGAGAGTGGGAGTGATGTGGTCTAAATGACATTCCTGTGACAGTAGTCTGGCTGTTGCGAAGAGTGTAGCTTTAAAAGGAGCTAAGCATGTTTTTTTTGGTGCCTGTGATAGCAGCGTTACCCTAGTCTTTAGGATTTCGATGGGGATGAAGGGTTTGATATTCTTTTTATATGTTTCAACATGTAGAAGGCACTCTTAACTGAGGCATTAATATGCTCTTTAATGCTCAGGTGTTTGTCAGGTGTAATCCCCAGGGATTTGACAGAGTTGCAGGTAGATAGTTTGCAGTTTAATGCAGAGGCTGTTGTGTCAAATATATGCAGATAAGTACTTTTCTTTTGGTTGGACGAACAAGAGTTTGGTTCTGCTGGGGTTGAGTTTAAGATGTTTGTTAGTCAGCTAGGATTAAACCGTGGAAAGAGTGTTGTTTAAGTGCTGAATATCTTTCACTGATGATATTTTAATGTAGGGTTTGGTGTCATAAGCATAGAGATATAGGTAATGTCCGAGGATCATTGCAAGGGGTTCCATATAGACATTGATTAGGGCAGAGGACAGGATTGACCCTTGAAGCACTACTTTTGAGACTGTTGTTGCTTTTGAGTGGTGAGCGTTGGTTCAGGAAATAAGCAAGCCACTTAAGGACATTTCCAATAATTCCTGAACATTGTGAGAGTGTGTTCAGGAGGATGTTATGGTTGCCAGTATCAATGGCAGCCAAGAGGTCAAGGAGGGGTAGGATGCAGGCCTGGTCCTCATCCAGAGAACTGTGTAGGTCATCTGCAATGTTCAGTATTGCAGTCTCTGCATTTTTCTGAACACAGATTGGAAGATGGTGTGCAGGTTGTATTTCTTCAATGTGTTTGTTGAGTTGTGCAAGCACATATTTTTTGATGGTTTTTGCAAGGAGAAAGAGGTTAGTTATAGGTTTATAGTAGTTAAGGTTGTTTTGGTCCACATCTGTTTTTTTCGATGAGCGGAGTGACTTGGCTGAGGTTGAGGGAGGAATGCATGGAGCCATTCGATAAGGAGGAGTTAATTTTGGTCCATGTAGGAGATATGATGTGACCGAGATTTTTGACAAATACAGCAGTGAGGGTGTCAGAGATTTGCGGTGTCGGCTACATGCTTGTGAGGAATGTTAGGGCTTCTTATTCTAGGTTATATTCTAATTCAGTTCAAGTTGCATTATTTTTCAATTGCAAGGGGTTGAGGTTGGTGTTCTGGATTCTGAGAAGGGGAGTTTGGGGAGACAGCCATTAGTTGGAGGTGAGGATTTGGGTGGCCGCTCTTTGCAAGGGGGCATCCTTGGAGTAGGGTTGGGGTGGGTGGTATAAGAGAGAGTTTGATGTTGGATACTTTTTTAGAGAAGAATGCTGCAAACTCTTCACACTGCTTACTAGAGTCATTAATTTAGTGTTGAGGAAAAGAGGAGGTTTGCTGATTTAAGAAGGTCTTTAGTTCTGTTCCTTGACCATTTTAGGTGTTCAGCTTGGGGGATCGAGAAAGGGTTGTTGTCTTCAGTTTCTTTCAGCTAATTTGAGTTGTTGCCTCCCTTTGTTGTGGTATTTATTGCACTAGTGCTCTATTTACCATAAACATTGCAACTAGCAAAAATCATCATGGTTTCTGTGAATCCCATCTGCTGTCCCTTTCCACTTTCTTCACCCACATACCTATACAAATGGAGGAGAATGGCTTATATTTACATCCTCTATGTTCCTGCTAGAGGACTGTTGGCAGGACAAGCCTATGTTTCTCTCCCAGAAAGCTATTTTACAACTCATCCTAATGTTAATTTCATCCCTAGTCAAGGGAAAGACTAGCAGAACATAACTACTTACTATCCCCAATTCCAGCAGAGAGAGCAATGTTTTAAGTAGATCATCTTCAATGTATATTTAACAAAAGAAAACTATGTTGACTATTGAAATGCAATTTTTATGAAATTAGACAGCAGTGCACAGATGATTTCTTTATCAGTTTCCTAAGCCTACTAATGAAAATAATGTCGTTTATTCACAAATACACATTTGATTTGATATAGGAAAAAGGCACCATAGCTTTCTTAGTGAAGTAGTATTTGTATCTGCCACTGCGGGAACTTTTTACATTAAGCATGTCTTTTACATTTTGCTACCGGTCTGTTAGCTCCAAGGCAGTACTTAGGGTTAACTTAGCTTATGCATGAATTATGTTTTTTCCACATGTCAAAAATAGTTTTTTTAACATATGCAAATTGTAGTTTTTGCCACAGCCATTCAAGGGTGCATTGCCAGTCCTGAAGCCATGTTTTTTAAAGTCATGCATATGGGTGGACTGACTATGCCAGTTGGCCGTTTTCTATCCTATAATGATGTAACCTAATTGAAAAGTCAAATATGCCATTTTGAATACAACCATTTACTTGTCTTGTTTCAGGAGTAGTTCAGCTGTCTCCCCAAATCCAGAATCAAAATACCAATGTATCCAGTCAGACAAGAGGTAGAACAGTCAATTTTCCACATGGGCCTTTTCCAGATTAAGGTTCATGGAGAAGTTACCATCTCTGAGAGAGTTCTCATCACCAAGGTGGAAACCCCCATCTGTGTTGCTACGGTGAAAAGTGCTAAACAAGCAAATGATGGACGGAATGCTGAATAAAACATGCATTCACCCTCAGTCAAGAGATCTGGGTTAAATCCATTATTCTTTTGCTCACCATGCTGCCCCAGTTTAGACCCAGACATATGCAAATCAATCTTATCCTGTTCCTCATGTTAACAGTCCATACAAACTGCCAAGCCGGTCTTCCCTGGACTGTAAACAACCAACATGGGACTGGTTTCGGGGTATTACTCTGCATCAGCAAGGCTAGAGTGAATCCAGTGGCACAGTGACCAAGGGACCCGTGTCTGTGCATACCCAACCCACTCAGGGCGAAGAGAGCTACACAAACAAATGATGGATGTGTGTGTATTTTTCTTTCTCTCCCTATGATGAGAACTAGGTCAGTGTTCCACAATAAAAATATATATATATGCTGCAATACAATTTGAAATTCTTCACCCATATACGCATTAGACACCTTAGCGGTCTGTGGTTTGTCTGAATCAGGAAACAAGACAACCAAGTACAGACTATATACATTTCTATTTTCAAAGAAAATATACAACTTTGAAAAAACACATTTAACTTGAAAAAATGTAGATATAAACTGAAAATAATGCTATCATTTGAGATGTTACAATTGGCATGAAAATAGCAATTTCCTCAGAATAACATATTTTCTGGTTTTATATAAGTCTGACCAGATATTTATGCTAAGTGTTAGTGGGCTTCAAAACATGATTCTATATCTAACCTCCTATCCCAGAGAATCCTGAAGGACTGACCATGACAGAACCTAGTACTGATTTGTAAACAAAAAATGTGGGCATTTGTTCTCTCAGTGGTTGGCTGAATAATCTTTGCACCACATTGTCCCAGAGTGCTGCTCATACTTTTCTTTCAATATTATGGGAATGGTGCCCCACACCAGCAGACTACCTGCAATAGTGAAATGCAGCAGAGCGTCATGGTCACTTTGACAACTTTGGAAGAAAATATATGTGTGTTTGTGTGGGTGTGTGGGTGTGTGCATGTGTGCATTTGTGTGCATGTGTGTGTGCACCCACATGTGTGCATATGAGTTGTAAATATGTATGTACATAAATACACACACATATAGGTAGGACCTATTTTCCATAGGAAATCATAACATTCTATTTGGAATAACTTTGGCGCCAGTTGACGAATGTTCGCGAACTTTTCAAAACAAGTGGGGAGTTCCGGTCCGCTCCTATCCAGAAAGTCTTGAGGTGATTCGTGTACCGGGGGCTGAGAATAAAGGGGGATCCCAAAACATGTTTTCCCCATGCAATTTTCCAAAGGAACCGTTCATCATAGCTACAGCCCGAACTGCTGAACGGAATTACACCAAATTTCGCAAAGATGTAGTCCTTGGTTCAGACTTGTGCCTTTTGCTTAAATGGTGTAAATCTGTTCAGTAGTTCCTGAGAAAATCACAATTAGAAGTACATATATATCTATGGCTGCGATGGATCGGCGCATCATGAATGCACCCTAAGCGCACCGTCCCAATAAGTCGCTGAATGCTAATTGGCTGTCAAGTGGTTATCAACATTCAAAACCAAGAAGTGTTGGCAGCCATTTTGTGCCTCGGTAGAAGCAAGGGCCTAGAAATGAGTGGAATAAGTGTTAAAAATGTATTAAAGGGGAAGGTTAGAAATATCTTGACCCTCTAGACTTGCTTAGGGGGTCCCACAAGGACCCCTAGGGCCCCCCCAATTTTTTTTTTTTAAACTGAGAAATGTGCACAAGAGTGCATGGATCCACCATAAAATAAATACAAACAAAGCGCAGGCTCCTGTGCTTGTTTAAAAATTCGCTACCTGGGGGGGCCAAATCCCGGGTCTAAAATATTACATTTGATGGGAGTCCGGGTACCATCATCCCTTGATGCTACAAAATAAATGGGTGGGGGCTCAAAGGTACTTCCCTAGTAAACTACTTGGGTGGGGGGCTTAAAGGCCCCCTCCAGCCCGGAGACCACTACTCTTCGGGGTTTTGAAAAAAATGGGTTGGAGGGCTCAAAGGTCCCTCTAAGCCCCACTGATCACCACCTACCAGGGCCTTTATATTGTGGGAAAGGGGCCGCATGGCCCCCATTCTAGAGCAGGCGAGAGCCCTGGGAAACACCACTCCACAGGGCTGGCTCCCGCTGTGTCTCGGAGTGCGTACACCCGGGACACTCCTGTTTGGTATGGCAGGGCAGGAGTCGATGTTCCCGCTCTGTCATAGCAAACTTGAGGGCATATTAAAAAGGGCTATTTTGACGTATTTTTTAAAAAAAGGCAAACATGTGGTGAAAATTATATCGCCCTGTTTACTGTTTAGGCGTATGTACAAGGTTGGGGACCGTGGTGGAGCCCCAATGTCTCTATGGTCCTAGTTAGCTCCCCGGGTCCTTCTGAAGCCGTCATCACTTTTATAGATGGGGACCTGCTAATATGCAGCTCCCAGTGGGGAAAAGCAATCTGCTTTGCATTTTGAAAGAGTGAGCAGGTTTCCCTGTTCTCTCTTTCAAAATCCAAACTAAGGGGCATATTAGCAAGAACCTTGTTAAATTGATCGACGTTTTAGTGGCAGGAAACTGCCGCTAAAACGCTGATAATGGGCTTGCTAATATGCGTTATAGAATTCCAATAGAAGCCCAGGTTAGATATCCTGCACATCTAACCTGGGCTTCTATTGGAATTCTGTAACGCATATTAACAAGCCCATTATCGCTGTGTTAGCGGCAGTTTGCTGTCGCTAAAGCGGCGATAATTTTAACGCCGTCCTTGTAAATATGCCCCTAAGTTTTGGAATGTCGACAATCCAGTATTCCATTTAAGTACTCAACAAAGTAGTTAGTGAAGTGTACACTGTGAAACATGAAGCAGCAGTGTGTGATTGGGATCAATAAAGAATTGTGCATTGTTGAGTACAGAGTAGGCAAATTGTACATGGGGTTTTGTAACGCCAATGGCTATTGCTCGCACCCTCTCTTGAGGTTAATTCAAAGAGTTGTTACTTCTTTTGCTCCTAATGTACACAATGTTCTGTCATATCTGTTTGCTTTCTCCTCTGTCAGGTAGTGTACTACTTGGGTAAATATGGCTGTTTCTTTACAGCCACCAACTTTGAACCCTACCCCCAAACTGCTTACTGCCTGTTACCATAGTAACAGTTCATGGAACACTTAATTGAGCACATAGGTCACAAGTTCAGTACAAAATGTTGCTAATTCAAACAGCAAGTGTGCTTAACTTTTAAAAAATGTCCACAGGAACCGTTAATCGCAGCTAGAACCTCTGGTAAAGAGCTGGTAAAGAGTTAGCTGCAGTATTACTCTTCTAGTTATAAACATCATTCTTTTCTTTGAGCCCTGTCAGTTATTCTTTTACAAATTATGGGGTACAACTTTAACGGCTTCCTTGTAAAAAAAGCTAGCACGAATTCAAGGATCATAGTGAAAATGGAAGGGAAGGTAGTGGGTGGAAGTGAGAAGGGGAGGTAAAGTTAAAAATTGAGAGGCAGGAGCAAATAGAGCGTCCGCTTATTGCACTAAGTCTTTAGTGTTTACTGTTCATCATTCATTTGTCTAGGACGCAGGGATCTGCGACATAGAGTGTGATTTAAGAAGTCCTTAAAATTAAATACATGAAGCCAGACATCGCAGTTGTTCGATAATATGCTCCTACTTTATTACTTACTGGAAAATCGCGTGTATGCACCTTTGCACCCAGAGTGCTGTACCCCAGTGACTAACCCGCAATGTGCTCAATTGTATGTCTTGCACACTGAGGCATCACAGCTCACCTGCTACCACTGGTGTGTCCCACAATGTGTTGCTGCAAACTCCAAATCCCGGATACATTTATATGGAAGAGTAGGTCTCTACAATGGAACGGTGTCTTGATACTGCCATGGAAGGTGTTAGCAATGCTCAGGGCATCACTGCAGGTTAGAGTTCCCGCTCTGCCCCTCTCAGCCAATTAATTAATCTCTGTAAAGAGAGAAGTAATTTAATGGATGAAATGTTTGCAGGTAAAATAACGCTAATTTTATACTTGGTAGAAAATAGGAGTGGAGTGCATCCTTCATTTTTGAAGTACGATTAATCATTACTGCTAATCGTAGTTCAAAGAGGAGTTGGAATGCACCAGAAAAAACACAAGGTTAAATTATAATATATCATGTTAATGATAATATACATAGCAATAGATCAATGCTAGAAGCTTAATATTCGCATATATTGCAGTGGCGGCAGCCTGTGTGCATGTACACTCAGTAAGGAAGTAACTAAAGTGTTCTAAAAGGAAACGTCACATGTCTGTAGAGCACCGGTTGTTGCTGGCTGATCTCTATAGTACGGTTCAGTCAGTCCTTAAAATACATCAATGTGATTGAATGAGGTGAGAGATTACATCATTACGAAAGGCAAGATCGCTTTTTCTCACATGCACACTCAGGGTAGTGTACCCCACCCTTCCCGCAGAATCACCTTCAAAAGGAGTCTGCAGGGCAAAGCTGCTCATAGGCTAAGGCCTATCTTATGGTATAGATGGCATTTAAAATGAGACAGAGATGTAACTGAATGAGGTCAAAGATCGCAAGTTAACATAACACTTGGCAATATTTCTTATTCGCACATGTGCAGTGTGCTTAATGCATCACACCCCTATCATAGGTGCGTGTTGAAGAGGTGTCTGTAGGGAAGCGCGCGCTACCTCAGATCTACAGTATGATGCAGCAGGTCTTTAAAATGATTCAGAGATGAGACAGAATGAGGTGGGAGATCAAGTCATTATGTAGGACAATATTGTTTGCTCACAGGGAGTTTATTTGGAAGCCTTGTGCACCTAGGCCGCTCTGCCTACCTTTTGCAAACACTGCATCTAGCAGGGGTTACAACTTGATTTCCGCTTTGGATCTATACTGCAGACAGTGTTAAATTCAGCCTTGATTTATTTATCTGCAGTGGGACAGCATGCTTCCTAACTTGAAAAGAGAAAGGGAAACAGTGTGAGAGAGAGGAAGAGATTAAAGAAAGACATTGAAAGTGTGAGAGAGAGAAAGTATTAGATGGAGCAGGAGAATCACTGTTAATACTTGAGAACATCTTCGCAGCTAACCTTTTTGCCATCAATATGTGTCCAACTGTGTGCCGGGTTATTGTGGACCCTCAAGTTTAGTGATCTGAAAGATAGTATACAATTAGTAACTGCAGAGTACAAACAACTGCACACATATATTTCTGCATTATGCCTTCGCACACCCAGGCTACTGAATTACATCAACTCCTACTGCATGGAGGTGTTTGTGCGCTCTTTTCCTCCCAGGGTGCTATACCCCATTCACTCCCACTGCATAATGGTAAGTTGTAATTATTACTGTGCACCCAGACTGCTGCACCCCATCCACTCAAATTGTCCAGAGGTGAGTGCCCGTTCCTGCGCACCCAGACTGTTGCAACCTATCCACTCCCACTGCCCGGAGGTGATTGTACATTCTTATGCACTTAAGTGGCAGCACAGTATCCACTCTCCCCGCCCACAGGTGACTTCTAGTTGCTTCGAAAATAAGCTTCTCTGCTCACCTTGTGCCAAAGAGGGTCCACCACGTGCCGAAGCAACCTTCTTACACGTTGTTACGATGGCCACACATCATCGCAGATTCCTTAAACATTTAGCTTTGGAGGTGTTTGGGGACCCCAATTTGTGAAACACAACCTGTTAGATAAAAAGAAAGATAAGATTGTGCATCATTGGTTCATCAAAGGAGAGAGGAAGTGAGAGAGTGACTGAAAAGAATATTTGCAGCTCACCTTTCTGTCACCGGTGTGTCTTCCATCACTTGCCGGGACATAGTGCACCCTGAAGCTCCACATCTAAAAGATAGTAAAAGAAAGATGTTATGATTGGCACTTGCCACTATCTTAATGTGGAGTAGAATAACATCGCCCTTTGACACACCTTCCCTCCCCCAATAAAAATGCAACCATTTGTATGGTTCCAACCTGTTTAATGGGCTTCGATTTATGAACAATTAGTAAAGTAGTAATGTTTTCCATCCGGTTATAGAAAACTAGTGATGAGCAGTCATACACGTGGTTTCAACCATCACGCTAGCGTCTGGACATGATTATTGAAACCTCATATGCTATTGGAGTCTATTACGCGCAGCAAGCGCGTAATAGATACCAATAGGCCGTGAACCGAGTAATGCGCCCATCTCCGGGCAATTGCGTGCAGTCTTTTAGAATAAGTTGCATGCAAAGGCCAATGAATTAGCATGGAAGGAAACAGACACGCACAAGCATTTGTGATTCGTAGGTTAGGTTCATATCCCCGTTTTTTCATATAGAAAATGTCTTGCCCTGCGTGAGCAGTGCTGTGCACTCCAACGAAGGCACGAGCTGTACTGCGCACAGCAATAGAGGTGCGAGTGCTAAATGAATTGAGAAAGGAAAGGTTGTCAAAATAAGATGATAAATTTTAGTTTACATAGTATAAAAAAATAAATACTCATCTACTTCGCTACGCCTGTGGGAGCAACAGACTTTTGACCGACAATAAAAACTTTCCTGCTATAGGAAAAAAATACAAATGCAATAAGATAGTGTATGACTAAATCGCTGCGTCGCTTTTTTGTATCTAGTTATCTGTTTCGTACATACTCCCTCCGGTGCACAGCCAGTCCTCACTGCTCACCTTTTTGCGGACAGAGCACATTCTACATCATGCAGTCCCACTCTGCTACCAAGAAGTCTCACAATTGTTGCTGAGTCTTGCTATCGCATTGGCAATATCATCATTGCAGGTTCTTCGCCCGCTCAGTCCTTGTGGTACCACTAACTCAGTGACCAAAGAGGCCACGCATGTGGTAGTGGGCCCCCCTGTTTGGTAGTTCGGGCCTAAATGAGGCATCTGAACCACCAGGTTCGGCCATCACAGTGCTTGCGATGAGAGCAACTCTAAAATGGTGTAGAGCATGTGCGTCGGGTCTTTTTTATTGGTAGCGTAACATGTGTTGTGGCGCTTGTGCTGGATGGATGTGGTGTGGGTGTATATCAGCCATGAGGGAGTGTCTGAGTGTGTGCCATTCTGACACCTATACCTGGAACTAAGAAATAACTCTAATGTAGATCTGGGCCATGTAGCGGTGTTGTGTTTTCCTGGAAGCGTAAGCGGAGTGGACTGGCCTGACATATGCCAGTGCTGCACGAGGCTGTAAACAATGACTCTAGAGCTATGGGTGTGGCTCCATCATGAGCTATATGAGAATTCAACTGATTCGGGTGTCTGTGTTGTAGTGCTGCCGTCACCCGGGTCTTAAACGCAAATGTATTATTATGTCTGTGAAGTCTCACAACATGGCCAACATGGAAGGTACAGGGAACCACTGATCCTACATTTATCCATTGTTCCACACATAAAAGATTGTGGACATGACGCATTTCTGCGAATATGAATGTTTGTTGGACATTCAGTGGAGTGTTGTAGCTGTAGTAATACAGGGCTATGAAAGCTTTACGTTGCAGTTTTTGGCACATGAAGGGCCGCTAATATATATACGTACATGGTCATTCGGATATATTGTAGAACTTGGGGCAGGAAATCTGTGTTCGAGCTTCGGAGTTGCGTCCACATCCTGTTATTGTAGACAAATTGCGTAATCTACACGTGCCTGAAAATGTACTGTAAATACGGTGCTCATGTAAATCACTGACAGTTTTGGGTTGACTTCGCGCTATATAAATATGCTACAAAAAAAAGTCGAATAATATCATACACTTATAAATATACTATACACTTTGCTTGTAGTATTGTAATGATCCAGTTTCTACGTTCGTATTTGTAGAATGAGCGAGAGAAAGTTATATAACCAAAGTTTTTGTTGCTGCCAGAGGTAAGATGGTTGCATACGCTGTTTACAGTACAATATAATGTTGTAGGGCCCAGGGGCAGCATTTTACAAACATAATGAATGCGCAGACACAGATAAATAGTTGAAGTGGGTATGAGCATATGCACTCGGGTCCATTTTATTACGTTGCTATTGGTAACAAGTACAATAGTAATTATCATATCATACATAAATATTCCATTATAAACGGTTTATGATTTCTGCTGTACAAAGGTAGGAGCACTACATGTGAAATAATGCACAGAAGATTCTATCGTAAAAGGTTCATAAGTTGTGGTGCACTGAGGTAGGGGCAGTTTGTGTGGAACTTGCAATGATGCATGGTCCAGGCAGACCGCACTGGTAACAATGTCTTTTGGCTACTGAATTTTGCCTTAATAAGGCCATGTGGTGATTATTTATGGTGTACTGAGTTAGTGGTACGTCTGGTGCTCAGCGTGTGCTCACCCTGCGATGATGCGTGGTCCGAACGGGCTGCCCTGGAAGCATTGTCTGTTGTCTACTGGACTGCATTATCTGTAATCATGATTCAAATAAAAGGCAAAACATATATGGAATAGGTTGTCAAAATATGTAGGCTTTAGGGACATTAACGTTCAAATTGTGACCTGTGCTATCTGCAGTGTAGACTGCCATTCACTGTTCCTTTGCACTTGCAGGGTGAAATTTGTTATTGAACTAAACCTAGAACTGATATAAAAGAAGTTATTGAAGGGAGGCTACTAAAGGGATATTGTGTAGGTTTGAGGGATGTAGTACTTTGTTTGGTACTGCACTCTGCAAAAAATGAAGAAAGAGTCTATTTAATTGTGAGCTCTGATGACCACAGTGTAGGCAGGAGGCAGCAGATAGCAAGGGCCCATGGCCATGTGGCATTGAGGAGAGGTGCACAGTATTGGTAATTTAGCGGGCGTGCAGCCAGCGATGATAACACTGAGTTAATGGCACTTGAAGCAAGGTTCTGTGGAGCCTGCGATGATCCATGGTCCAGGCAGGCTGCACTGGTAGTAATGTTTTTTGCCTTGTGAATTCTGCCATAATAATGCCACATGAAGATGACTTGTGGTGCAGTGAGTGAGTGTTACCTGAAGAACTCAGCATGTGCGTACCCTACAATGATTTGTGGTTCGGGCGGGTCGCACTGATACAATGTCTCTTGCTTACCGGAATGCATCATGTGCAATCGCCATTCCAAAGGCTGAATTTCATGCTGTCCGTAGTGTAGATCCAAAGCTGAATTCTAGTTGTGAACCCTGATGTCCGCAGTGTAGATTGAAGGCAGTAGTCAGCACAGACATTGAGAAATGCTTTTTGTAAGATCCTTTAACAAAATCTGAAGACATATAGTACAATTGTCTCTGCATTAAATAAACAAATAACGATACGATGGTGGAGGGCTAGAGGGATGTATAGGGACCTGGCCTAAGTTCTATCCCCCAAGCGAGCTACATGTACAACAAACAAACTTAGAGGTCTAAACTAGAAATCCTTTGGTGATTTCTTACAGGGTATCCTAATGCCTCATTAAGTACAAAGGAAGTAAAAATCACATTAAGCTAACAGACCAAATCACCAAAATATGGGACACCTGTGATTGTCAATCCACCTCATTAAGGATTCCCATCAATGTCTTGTATCGATCAATATTCTCATCTGGTAATCCTACCAGGGTATTGTGTCTCTTGATCAGTGAGACAGCCAGCATACCCCAATGGTCGGCTTGGGGTAACGACCCACAATCACTTAGTTATACCACATGATGTTGATATGATGGGAAGGTGTAGTGCAAAAATTATAAAAATGGTGATTAAAAAAGGATAGTGAGCTTAACGAAAGATTATTTATTGGATGTAAGCCCCTTATTTTAACAAAATTTGAAGACATATAGTACAATTGTGCCTGCATTAAATAAATCAAGGCTAAATTACCTACTGTTCCTAGTGTAGATGTAAAGCTGAATTCAAGTTGTGAAACCTGCTGTCCACAGTGTAGATCAAAGGCAGTAGTCAGCACAGACATCGAGGAATGCTTTTTGTCACATCATTTAACAAAATCTGAAGACATACAGTACAATTGCCTCAGCATTAAATAAAGCAAGGCTTGATTCAATGTTGTCAGTAATGTAGATCCAAAGCTGAATTCAAGTTGTGAACCCTGCTGTCTGCAGTGTAGATCAAAGGCAGTAGTCAGCACAGACATCGAGGAATGTTTTTTGTAACATCCTTTAACAAAATCTGAATACATATAGTACAATTGTCTCTGCATTAAGTAAAGCAAGGCTTGATTCAATGTTGTCCGTAGTGTATATCCAAAGCTGAATTCAAGTTGTGAACCCTGCTGTCCGCAGTGTAGGTCGATGGCAGTAGTTGATACATACATAAGTCTGTGGTGCTGTGGCACTGAGTTTCGAATGGGCCTGTATCGAGGAGGCAAGTGGTCATGGCGGCAGCCACGTGGCAGGGTCAGGACCTCTGCTGTGCCAAAGTCTTTTGTCTTTGCACAAGTGAACCACGCCCAAGGCACAGCCTAATTATTTATAGTTTTACGCTGGAGTTGTGTACGTTGGACCAGCCCACTCTACTTCTGCATCAAGGGGGAGGACAACACAGCTACATGACCGAGATATTCCCCAGTGTCTGAGATAATATGATTGCCTCCACTGTGCAGTACACTACATGTATCAGTACTATATCTCCACATGGAAAAGTTTTCTGTTTCTGTAGTGAGTTGTGTATAGCATATTACCGGTACACTTGAGATTGTTGTGTGAATTATTGTTGATGTGCGAGTTTCCTATCATATACATAGTTGGTTGCCACATCTCTGAACATTCAGCTACTGTGCGGTTGAGAGGATATGGCATTTTGGGAAGGTCCTTTGTCCTGTTTTTCGCTGCCTCTGAGGTAGTGGGGGGAGTGGTCCGGGGGTGGTTGTGGTGGTGGTGGCGCTGGGTGTTGTGATTTTTTTGGGTGTCGGAGGTGCATGATTAGTACCCCTATCACATATTTGTCTTTAAATATGGGTGTGAGTTGGGTGTAATTCACACAGTAGATAGTCAACCTCCTTATACCAGTTAAATGATGATGTTAATTTGTTACTAGAAAGTGGAGCTATCGCCTGTTTTTTTAGTGGTTTGTAGCGATTTTGTTGGCGGGAGGAATCAATCGAAGAGTGGTGATATTTGCAGTTTTTACTAGGTTGAGATTGGGATGATAATTCAAACAGATAGAAAAAACAGATATGCTTAATGAACATCAGTGATGTCATTTGAAATGTCATCAGTGACGTCACTGACCATGTCATGAATGATGTAATATGTGACATCATCAGCAGTGAATTGCAGGGGCGCGAGTTACAGTTAGTACAGCTAACTATAACAGAGGAATTTCAATGGATTTGTACGAGTGAAATGTCCAGCTAACTATAACACCGTGAAACCTATGGTGTTTTCACTGAATATATATATACATATATGTGAACAAGGGCAACCACCCGAAATACGTTGTCTGCCACGCTGCTGTAACCTTATCGGAATAAGTTACCTTTTGCCAGCATTTTGGGATTCGTTGGTCTTTCTGTGTGTGGTCGCTAAAACATTGGTGATTCGGAATTGACCTCTTGTTGCTGATATATATATATATATATATATATACACATCCACAATGAGCAGGTTAGCCCCAAACTTTAGACAAGGCTACAGGTTGAACGGGTGAACGGAATTACCCCAAATTTGACAGGGAGAAGGGTCTTGGTCTCGAAAGCGCACTTTTGTTTATTTGGTGTAAATCCATTCAGGAGTTTTTGAGACATATTGAAATTTACAGATATTTGGGAATTCTGCCATCTGATTGGCTGAGGCGTTAGGAGCTTACTGCTTATTGGCTATGAGCGCTGCGAGCGTTTGCAACTATGAAGTGTTGGCCGCCATTTTGCAATTCCGTTGTAGCGAGTAAGGGGACAAAAGTGGGAGAAAAGTAGGAAAGAGGAGGGGAGGAGCACTGTTACTTTTGTGGGGTGTTTACGGTGTGCTATAGAGGGGGTGTGAAAGTGCTGGGCTATGGAAATTTAGTGAGGTATTGCGGAGAGTCTGATGCTGGTAAGGTGAGCTGGTGCAGGACTCGGGGATTAAAGAGTGAGCCCAAAATGTGTGTCTTATGCGGTGATGTGCCGTGGCCACTGTATTACATCTGTTGAAGTAGTGTTGGCATGTGTTTATACCTACTAGGACGAACTACTGACCCCTACTGGTCTGAAAGTCCTGGGGTACGGAAAATATGTGAGGTACTGTCTAGTGTCTCATGCTTCTAAGCTGAGCTGCTGCTGGACTCGGGGATGAAAGCGTGAGTCCAAACAGTGTGTCATATGCTGTGAAGTCATATGCTCTGGCCGCTGTGCCACATCTGTCCAAGTAGTGTGAGCATGTAGTTATAGCTACTCGGAGAAACTTTTGATTTGAACATTGTAATTTGTGTGTTGTGCTTGAGGGTTGTTATACAGGGAGTGCAAAGGTAAATTTGCACGTATCAAATCAATTTGGTATTTGTGAAGTGCAAACTACTCACTCCTACTGTTGTGATGGCACTGGGGGCGTAAGCTGAGCTGCTAAAGGAGTCGGGGTAAAGTCGCTGGACAGTTGATCCCTACCGGTCTGAAAGTGCTGGCTACGGAAATAAAGTGAGGTATTGCCTAGAGTGTCATGCTGCTAAATTGAGCTACTGCTGGACTCGCAGATGAAACAGTTAGCCTAAACTGTGTGTGCTTTGGGCGCTATGCCACATCTGTCCAACTTGTGTATGTTGCTTAGGTGGTGTTGTATAGGGAGTGCGAAGGTAAATTATTATGGTATTGGTAAAGCGCAAACTACTGACCACTATGAGTGAGAAAAGCCGGTGTTCAAAGAGAGAGATCTGTGCTGGAGAGTGACGGAGCGAAGTTGCCCGCCACCTGCCCCCCTCCCGCCCTCTCTTACATACCTAGTTTCAGCTAAATATACTAGAAAAGTAAATTAAAGGCACTTCCCTGGTCTGCGGCATCCCGGGGCTCCCTCTTCTCTTTCGCGCCGCGTCTTCCATCCCAATGCGCATGCGCGGCAGCCCGCGCCTGCGCATTTCTCGCGAGAAATGCGCATGTGCGGGCGGCTGCACATGCGCATTGGGATAGAAGACGTGGCGGCGCGAAAGAGAAGAGGGAGCCCCGGGACGTGGGTCATGTCACCCCAATGCTGAAAAAACCAGGACTGAAAATAAATGACCTAAACAACTTCAGACCTGTCTCCAACCCTCCTCATCTTTCCAAAACCCTGGAAAGATGTGTACTCCAATAATTAACTCAACACCTGGACAATACCAACCTCCTCGACTCCCATCAGCCGGGTTTCAGGAAAGGATGCAGCACTGAAACCGCAATCCTCAAAATAATTGATGATATTCACAAATCTCTGGACCAATGCTGCCTCCTTATTCTCCCAGACCTATCGGCAGCATTCGAAACACTTGACCACAAACTTCTCCTCAAAGCTCTTGAATAAAGGGCTGGTTTAAACGAGGTGGTCCTTAAATGGATCTTCTCATTCCTACTCAACCACTCCCAGAAAATCAAAATAAGATGCTTCAAATCCGACCTGCAACCAGTCTTGAGGGGAGTCCCCAAAGGATCAGTCCTCTCCACCCTACTGTTCAACATTTACATGGAACCCCCGCCGCCTTACTCAGAAAAGCTAACATCCCTTTTCACCTATATGCTGATGACACCCAAATCTGCCTGGAAATCTCCTCTGCCAAAGACATACAAAGACTCAATGAAACACTAAGAGATGTGCAACATTGGCTATCAAGCAACCATTTAAATCTGAACCCGGACAAAACCGAACTACTCCTCATCTCGAACAAAGAAGAGAACCCTCAAGTGGTTGAGTGGCTAAAGGAGACCGATGCGCTCAACGGGAACCTCTCCCTGGCCGATTGTGTCAAAACATTAGGGATCACGCTAGACTCAAAACTGGACATGACCAAACACATTAAGATTTTGGCTAGGAGAGCCTTCCTTAATCTGAAGCTACTAAACAAAATAATACTTTTCATTCCACCCAACGATCTCAAACAAGCCACTCAAGCATTGGTGCTGTCAAGACTGGACTTTGGAACCGCAGTCCTCCCTGGAATTGAGAAAACACACCTTGCTCCACTAAAAACAACCCTCAATACTGCTGCCAGAATGGTGACAGGATTAAAGAAATGTTACCACATCTCTCCTGCCCTCAAAGAACTCAAGTGGCTACCTATAGGAATGCGGGCAAACTTAAGAACGGCCTGCCTCACCCACAAAGCCCTCCACACAGGCAAACCCCAATATCTGGCGTCTAAACTCAAAAAATTCAGGGCAGAACAGGAACCTCAGAAGCTCCAATACCTTACTGCTTATCCTGCTAAAACCTCGAAAACAAAAAACGCGGCCAGATCCTTCGCCGGCAATGGGCCCAAAATATGCAACTCTATCCCCCCCACATCAGAACTATTCCCTCCTTCGCTAAATTAAAAAATCAGCTTAAAATCCTTTTCCTAGATCGATCTCCAGCGATCAGATAGGATCAATCGGAGTGCTGAAAATGACACTTTACCTCTCCCGGCTGTGGGATAACAAGTCCTTGTAATGGACCCACTCAACATCCTCTTTACTACAACTCCCACCCGGACTGTTTCACTGTTTTGCTATTTGTTCTGCTCTCTTTTTCTCGCTTTATTGCAATATGTTATGCTCTCGCATGTTTTGCTATGCGATTGCTGTTAAGGACTCCGATACCCTCCGGTTAGGCTAGCGCTATACAAAACTTTGTAAACAATCCTCCCCACATTTTGTAAACCTAAGTATAAGTCAATACACCTCTGTTCTGCATACCTCTTGCACCAGAAAACATAGCTATGTCCTGCAATCCACACTAGCATTTTGAAGGTATGGCTGAAAGGAATGTCTGACATAATATCGACAGACAGAATATCGAAATACAAAAATATCGGCACAAAAATATCGACATCAAAAATTTCGGAGTCATATCTTCATAAAGGTAAGTACAAAAATATCGAAAAAATAATATCGTAGTACAAAAATATCAAATCAAAAATATCGTTTTTTTAAATGTATTAATAATAATGTAAAAATAATTTTAAAATATATATAATTTTACAAATATTAAATAAAAATATTAAAACAAAATTAAAACTAATACATATAAATTTAAAATAAATAAAACACTTAATAATTTAAAGTAATTTTCTTTTTTTTAATTTCATTTAATTGATTTAATGTAAAAAAAAAATATTTTTACCCTGTACGCCTGTACCCCAAAAACCCAAAACTGACCCTGAACCCTAAAAATATCCCTGTACCCCAAAAACCCCAAACTGACCCTGAACCCTAAAAATATCCCTGTACCCCAAAAACCCAAAACTGACCCTGAACCCTAAAAATACCACTTTACTCAAAAACTGAAAACTGACCGTGAACCCCAAAAATACCCCTTTACCCAAAAACTGAAAACTGACCCTGAACCCTAAAAATACCCCTTTACCCAAGAACTGAAAACTGACCCTGAACCCTAAAAATACCCCTTTACCCAAAAACTGAAAACTGACCCTGAACCCTAAAAATACCCCTTTACCCAAAAACTGAAAACTGACCCTGAACCCTAAAAATACCCCTTTACCCAAGAACTGAAAACTGACCCTGAACCCTTATAAATACCCCTTTACCCAAAAACTGAAAACTGACCCTGAACCCTAAAAATTCCCCTTTACCCAAAAACTGAAAACTGACCCTGAACTCTAAAAATACTCCTTTACCCAAAATTAATTAATATTATTTAATTACCAATGAATTATTAATTAACAATAACAATAAAGTAAATATATTAGCACATTAGCTGTAATTAATTTAATTTAATAATTAATATTTTTTCCCAATTAATTATTTAAGAATAACAAAAAATTATAGATAAAAAAATTACTCTAATTAATGTAATTAACTAATTAATATTAATTAATTACCAACTAATTAATAATTAAAAATATGTACAAAATTATATTAATTAATGAACTAATTATTATGAATTCATTACCAATTAATTATTAATTAAAATATGTACAAACATATATTAATTAATTAATTATTATTAAATTACTTCCCACCCTATTCCCCTATAAACCCATAACCCGCTACAGAACATATTTATCAATTAATCAATTTAATAAAATTAATTAAACATTAATTCTCAATTAAATAATTAATAATTCCTACTAATTAATAATTAATTTAACATAATTAAATTACTTCCCACCCTATTCCCCTATAAACCCACAACCCGCTACAGTAGTAAAAGACAATATTTAATTAAATTACATTAAAAATAAATAATAAAACATAATAAATACAATATAATATACGCTAAATTTATTTAAAAATTGATATTAGTAACATCAAAGTTATTTATATCGATATTATTGACATCGATATTTAAAACTTCGATATTACTGATATCATACTAATATCGATATTAAGACTGTCGATATTACTTACCTTCGATATTTTGTCCCATCGATATTTAAACTTCGATATAATTGTATATCAATATTTAAAAATCGATATTTTGTCTGTGTACCGGCTGAAAGGTATGGAAAGATGTCTGTAGCTCATGCAGTTCTTTCATAGAATAAGAGATATGTTTAAAGACGGGGAACTATTTTTTTTTCACATGCAAAATGATACCTGAATGGGAGACGAAAAGCATTGTTTTTTCAAAAGTAGGGTGCACATTTGTTTTGTGGAAAAAGCATGTTTGAACGTGGAGTACATATTATAGGATAACATTTGCTCAAGTCAACCACACCTGCTACTTGCATTTGGAAGGCACTGTTCGTACCTAAAACAATTGTGAACTTTTAACTGGCACATGCCGTCAAATGTTCGAGAAAATATTGCAAAAACATATTGTTAAGTTTAAAGAAATTGATGAACTTTTAACCTGCATGTGTTGTAGAATGTTCTAGAATGTGTGTTGATAGAATATGTTGCACTGCTGACTTCGATGTGTCTTTGAATATGAACAAAACTGTATCGAAACATTAAAAAGAAACTAATAGAGAGAAATTTTGAAATGTAAAAGAATCAAGGAAGTATTCACATTTTTTTGTTACTTGTATTTATGTGTGGAGGAACAAAATTATAGAAACAGCACCAGGAAGAGGAAGAAGCAGGGAGTGGGGGGGGGGGGGAGATGGACACAATGGCACAAATGTATACTCAAGTACTTTGTTGCGATGAGTATTGTGGCCCTCATGGGTATCCCTGTATCATGCTAATTGACTCTTTGGCACCTGTGGGTGTTCTGGTGTGACTCTTGGCTGTGTTTCCTTTCACGCTGCAGGTAGTCATCCTGTTTAACACCAGCAGAAAGCAGGTGTAAAATTCCTAGTGGTAATGTGAGGTATCGCCGGAATGAATTTCCCATTACAGTAGTGAAAGTTGTGATGTCATTTTTTCGTGTGTAGACCAATAAACAAACTGGGCAGTGTATCCCGTCAAGATCCAGCACCTGACGCACTATTCCTAATGAATTTAAATACAATGAGATTTCTTCATTGATTATGTGTGTACACTGTAAGTGCTGGCACTACCTCAGTACAATTCAATACAGGATTTTAGTATTTAGAATACATCTCAAAGGTGCACCTCGTGTCTTTTTGCACGGGACGGCTATTCTGCATTTCATTATCAGCACTTTAATGCAACTAAAGTTGAGATAAATCTAACACAGTATTCAGAAGTTGGTGCAACCTGCAGAGATCACCTGTATTGCTGCGATAAGTGTTCCAAAGTTTAACACCATGGTGGATACCAACAAATAAAAGTAATAAGAACAAGAAAGAGTCACACAGCAGTTAAGAAAACAACCGAAAAGGTAAATAATTTTTTTTGTCAACTTTCTTTTTTTAAAACATATTTAAACCATAAACTATCTTTAATTTTTATTTTTTCATTAATATATATATAAAGAATAAACCAGTAAACAAACTTTACCAAACATAATAGAAAACACAAAGTGTAAGTGTCCTGTGGGGATCACGGATGTCAATGACAGAGCCTGGAAAAAAGCACAAAATAAGGACGTGTGTAATGTGCATATCAAAGAACTAAGAGAGAGAAACAGAGAAGGAAAAACAAGCTAGAGAGATAAAGAGATGGAAGGAAAGAAAGGGAGTGAGAATGGGAGAAGGGAGAAAGAGATAGAAGGAAAAGAATGAAGAGAGTGGGAGAAAGAGGGAGAGAAGAGAGGGAAGTTATATATAAAAGCAGTGGAGTACTTTCTAAATAGGAGATTGATGATGTATGCACTGCACGCACGAATGTTGTTAGATATGTTACGTTTCTGCCTTGACAACAATATGTTCATCTTTGATGGCCAGTTTTACCAGCAAGTTCAAGGTGTTGCAATGGGGGCCAGCTTCTTCCCCAGTTATGCCTGTTTATTTATGGGGTGGTGGGAGGAGCTGGTCCTCATGCTCGAACACAAAGAGGTATATACTACGAAAATAGTCTCATGGATGCGGTTCATAGATGATCTCTTTATTGTATGGAGAGGAAGTGAGGAAAGTGTGTTAGAATTTATAAATGAAATCAATGAAAATTATTTTAATTCAAAATTTACTTTTAACAACATCAAACGTACAGTGACCTTTTTAGATGTTGAGATCTTAGTTGAGAATAATATTTTAACCACTACCCTTTTTAGAAAACCGACTGCGGGGAATACACTTTTACACGCGTCGAGTGCCCACCCTTCACACTTAATTAGAAGCATCCCCTACGGGGAGATGCTTCGTATCCAACGCATCTGCAGTGACCCAGAGGATGCAAGGAACAAACAACTGGAGAGTGGTGTTAGATTTCTAGCTAGGGGCTACAGCAAGGAAACAGTGGAGGCTGCTATAAAGAAATCACAGGGGAGAACTAGGGAGGTCCTCCTTGTGTATAAATTAAAGACCCCACAGCCAGCTGTAGAAACAAAGCAACAACCCGTGAGGCTCATTTTAACATATTCAAAGCAGGAGAAAGAACTTAGGAGAATCATAAGACATTGGCACTTTATCTAGGAAGATCCAATGATAGGTGACCTGATGCCCGTTAATCCTTCAATCTCCCTTAGAAGATCTGTGAGTATGAGGAATATGCTGGCCAAGAATAGTCAGGAGAGCTATCAGAGGGACGTGTGGTTGACCACCAAAAAGGGATTTTACAAGTGTCTAACATGTAAGGCCTGCCAGTTTGGAAGCAACACCAAAACATACACACCTGTTTTTTTCAAACAACATTTAACATTTAAAACTGAATACTGTGTTTATGTCGGTACATGGCAGCAATCCGCAGCACCTACGTTATTATGCTATTGAAGCTGTTCCTGTGATGAGAAGAGGGGGGGATATAGAGGCTAAATTGCAATGCCTGGAGACAAGTTATAGTTTAGAGTTCGACTCTAAGTCTCCAGGTGGATTAAACGCCACAGAAGATCTTGATACCTTTATATGAAAATACACCCCACCCTCAGCATAGCATTAGACTCAACGTAACCAGAGGTGAGTTTGAGAGCATTAAAAAAAAATAAGATGCAATTGATAAACGCACCCTCACAAGTTGGCAGGGACAATAGAGCTCTTAATCATCACTGGGTAAGGTTTATGAAATAGAGGACCAGCACATGAATACATAGTTTTAATGATTGGTTTCCCTAAATTTGAGTGATTGTTTTTTAGACAGAAGGGTAGTTTTATCTTTTTGTTTTTTTATTGGTCATTTTACAATGGGGCACTGTTATGCATTAAAATGGATATTTATTGTGTATTTGTATACATGTTTTTAGTCGCTAGCCTTTTCCTCCAAAGTGGTCGCACAAGAGACTAGATGAAAAGCCATTGAATAATAGCATACGTTTGCACACCTGTTTGAACTTGAAACAATATGAAATTTGTACTTTCAAGCATTTGTGGCACTTTATCCCTAGGTACTGTAGCACAAAGTCACTTTACCTTTTATTCCCAGATACAGTAGCTCGTAGTCACTTTATCTATCTATTTAGACAGGGATCAATGTCAGTAGTTAGCATTTAAGCTACTCTTTGTACATTTGTAGTATTGGCTACAGAACCACGGTTTGTACTTTGAACGATTGACCCTGAAGAATAGTGACGGCTGTGAGAGTCATATTACAAACTTATGGATTGAATTTTAGATATATGACCTCGGGAATGTGAACATCGGAACTGATATTTACACATATTAGGTTTTTTGGCCTTTGTTCAGATAAGGGGTATCGATTTGTGTTTGCTTAATTATTAGGGAATACACAGTGAGATATGAGTTCATTTCCCCCATCAGGGAGCTTTTGTATTTTAAAACAACTTTTTTATCACTAATTTTTCTTTATTGCACCAATCGAGAGTCGTTGAAAACTGGGTCCCAACAGCGCATTTAAGAAAAGAACTTTGTTAACTATGTACAAAAATCATTTTTATGAAGCGTATATTAATACTGTGAAATGTACATTACATATTTTATAGCATTTAAGCTGATATGTACACATTCATGTGTTTTATATTTAGGCTATGTACAAGTGACCCCTAGATCACAAGTGTATTTTTTCCATATCTTTCGAATTGGGCTTGCACTGGCACTTTAAAAATGTGGGGAAGAAACTAAGCGATGTCATGTGATCAAGGCCGCTTGGACGGCTGAAATGCGTCAAGAAGGTACACTGGTGGAATAAATTACTTTGCACAAAGAAGGTCTGCTCTCGTCATTCTACAAGCAAGCGGAGACACAGTGTCACGAGTTTGGTGATATATATATATATGACCTGGATTCCATTAGAAAAGCTTTTTATTGATTTGCTAATAACTTTGGTGTCGTTAGATGAATCTCTCTCAAATTACGAGAAAAAAAGCCTATCCTGGTCAGCTCCGATCCTGAAAGTTTTTGGGGTGATTCGTCAAGCGGGGGCTGAAAAAAAAGGGGGTCCCAAAACACATTTTCCCATGTTAATTTCTGTAGGAAATTTTGCGACGAGCTTCAGCCTGAACTGCTGAACGGAATTACCACAATTACCAGAAATTTGGCAGAAAGGTAGAGCTTGGTTCATAAAGTGACCTTTATTTAAATGGTGTAAATCTGTTCAGTAGCTTATGAGAAATTCAAAAAATAAGAGTGAAAAAATAATTTTCCCATAGGAAACTTTGTGCAAGGCTACAGCTGAAACTACTGAACAGAATTACCCCAAATTTGGCACGAAGGTAGTGCGTGGGTCAGAAAGCGACCTTTTTAGTGGTTTAAATCCGATCAGTATTTGCTGAGTAATTCGGAAAATAAATGTTTCAATATCTGGGCGGAGCCTAAGTCATGTGCATGAGCTTCACTATGATTGGCTGCCAACACTCCAAATCAGGAAGTTTTTGCAGGCATCTTGTTGCTTGGTAGAAACGTGTCACCCAAAAAAGGAGAAACAAAGGTCAAAAACACGGGGTCCTAAAGTCAGCCAAATTCACGCTGGGGTGGCATGTTTTAATACAATGAGGCCCTTGGGTCGGCTAGGTTCCGTGGGCATTCCTTGAAAAATAACAGCAGGAGTTCGCAGGGGTTGCGATGGACCACTGGGGTGTGCGCAGCCCGCGGGATTAAGTTATGTTGGGAGGGGAGTTGCGTGGCCCCCCTCCTAGAGGCCTGTATATGCTTATAACTTTGGTGTCGTTTGAAGAATCTTTATGAAATTATCCAAAAAGCTTCTCTTTTTTTATAAGATCCTATATTGAAAGTTTAGGGGTAAATGGTGTAGGAGGGGCTGAGAGAAAAGGGTTTTCCAAAACATGGTTTTACCATGCAGTTTAGATACAAAGCTTTTTAGAAGACTACAGGTAAAAGTGTTGAGCGGAATTACGACCTATTTGGCAGGGAAAAAGGTGATTGTCCAGAAACCATGCTTTTGTTTAAATGGTGAAAATCTGTTCAGTAGTTTTTAAGAAATATCAAATTTTAAAGATATCGATATTTAAGAATTGTGACATGGGATTGGCTGAGGGGTTACAACCACAAGCGGACAGCTCATTGGCTGTGACCTCTTCAATAGATAGAGAGAGAACAAGTGAGAGAGAGAGGGAGAAGAAGAGAGGAAGAGTGAGAGAGAGGGAGATAGAGGAAGAGAGAAAGATTGAGAGAGAAAGAGTAAGATAAAAGGAAGAGAGGAAGAGAGACAGTGTGAGAGAGAGGAACACAGAGAGAGAAAGAGTGAAAGAGAAGAAGAGAGAAAGAGTGAGCTACAAGGAAGAGAGAAACAGTGCCAGAGAGAGCAAAATAGAGAAATAGAGACAAAGAGAGAAAGAATGAGATACGAGGGATAGAGAAAGAGAATCAGTGTGAGAGAAAGAGAGAAAGTGTGACAGAGAGAAAGAGAGAGAAAGAGTGAGAGAGGAAGAGAGAAAGAGTGAGAGGGAGGAAGCCAGCCAAAAAGAGAAACAGTGAGACAGAGAGGAAGACAAGTGGACCAGTGTGAGAGACAGGAAGAGAGAGATAAAGAGAGAATCAGTGTGGGAGATTGGAAGAGAGAGAGATAAAGAGTGAGAGAGAGGAGGAGAGAAAGAAAGAATGAGACAGAGAAAAAGAGAAAGTGTGAGAGAGGGAAAACAACAGATGGAGCAGGAGTGTTGAGACTGGAAAAATCTTTGCAGCACACCTTGGTGCCACCGGTGTGTCTCCAACCATGTGCCGGAAGATAGTGCAGACCTCAAGTTTAGTGATCTGAAAGATATAGAGAGAAAGAGTGAGAGAGAGAGAAAGAGTAAGATACAATGAAGAGAGACAGAGAAACAGTGTGATAGAGAGGAATACAGAGAGGGAAAGAGTGAGAGAGAGGAAAAGAGAGGGAAAGAGTGAGAGAGAGGAAGAGAGAGAGAAAGATTGAGAAAGAGGAAGAGTGAGAGAGTGAGAGAGGAAGAGAGAAACAGTGAGACAGAGAGGAAGGTGAGAGAAACAGTGTGAGAGACAGAAAGAGAGAGATAAATAGAGAAACAGTGTGAGAGAGAGGAAGGGAGAGAGATACAAAGTGAGAGAGAGGAGGAGAGAAATAAAGAATGAGACAGAGAAAAAGAGAAAGTGTGAGAGAGAAAAAAGAGAGGGAGTGTTCAGACTGGAGAAAATCTTTGCAGCTTACCTTTGTGCCACAGGTGTGTCTCCAACCATGTGCCGGGAGATAGTGCAGCCCTCAAGTTTAGTGATCTAAAAGATAGTATAGAATTAGTATTTGTAGAATATATACAACTGCACACTCATAATTTAATCTCTTCGTTCAATATTTGGAGGTAATTTGGAAAACATGTACATTGAATGCTATCTTTACATGCATTGAAAGAATCCTCATAGTAGTCACACTATCTAAGTAATTCCATTTCAGTCCGCCAAGGTTTGAAGAGTTGCAGAAGAGCTAAATAGAAAAACTCTCTTTTATCTTGAGTGTCACAACTAAATTTCCTGTGATTAAGCAGATTTGCTTTGTCATGCTTTACCACACATCCTTCAGATCCAATTACAATGTGTTTTCCTTCATTTATATTTTCTGTGACTTTTTTTTAAAACTATAATGTTGCAGTATTTCATATAGACATATGTATTCCAGGTACGGACTTCTATTTGAATAGTATCTGTGCAACATATTTGTTTACAGAATATCTGTACTTTCCGGTACATTTAGTGCCAACAATTCAATTTCTTGTACAGATTTCAAAGCTTGACTTCGTGCTGCAGGAAGACCAAGACTTATCCAGATGATCCCTCTTGACTTTGAATATAAGCTTGCAGATGTCAATCAATCCTAACATTCCTAGGATCCAATTTCTCGAAGTGAAAGCATCTTCAAGCTGAACGTGTACAACTTTTTGCTAATTGTCCTCTCCTGCGAAATTTCCTTCCACATTACTTTCAATTCTGTCTTTTCAAAGTTGGTATTATATAACATGACATAGTGCGCAACAGCAATTGAGTTATCTGCAACGTATTGTATGTCCATATTTGCATTCAACATTTTCAAAATCACAGGATTGTAACCATTACTGTACTTCGATTCTTCTGTTCTTTTTCAAATTTATAAGTATTTTTGGGTGATTTTCAAGTGATGGTATGTCTCATTGTTGACATAAAACTGTTTAGACTTCCTTTGGAAATTACTGGACGTGGAAAGCCAAATCGACATTTTGTGTAAAATTTATCCTTTGACTTATATTTCCGTTGGCAATACTTTGCAGATCGATGACTTCCATATCCAAATATGCCTCACTAATCGAAGGGAGTCTGGTGCTGTGGTCGATCCCACGAAGTTGGGGTCACTGCCATTCAGCACTCAGGAAACAGTTCCACATGTGGGATCAGCTTGTGTTGAACAGGGTTAGTGGCACCACATGTCGCGCCTTGTGTTGTACAGGGTTAGTGGCACCATGAGTCGCTGGCCTTGCATATGGAAATATGCCTCACTGATCGAAGGGAGTCTGGTGCTGTGGTCACTGCCACCAACTTGGGGTGACTGCCATTCAGGACTCAGGACACAGTTCCACATTTGGGATCAGCTTGTGTTGAACAGGGTTGATAGCACCACGTGTCACAGGCCTTGCATATGGAAATTTGCCTCACTGATCGAAAGGAGTCTGGTGCTGTGGTCGCTGCCACAGACTTGAGGTCACTGCCATTCAGGACTCAGTTGTACGTGGGGGATCTACTGTGCGCATGATGCGTTGCCGGGCAGGCCGTACTGGTAACAATATCTATTGCCTACTGGATTGCGTCATCTGCAATCGTGAGTTGCTCTGAATTGTGAGCCATACTCACCGCAGTGCAGGCAGGAGGCAACAGTGCAGAAGGGCCCATAGGCACGTGGCATTGACTTGAGCAATGTCTGTTGCTTACTGGACTGCATCATTTGCAATCGCGACTCGATCTTTATTGTGAGCCCTTCTCACTGCAGTGTAGGCCGGAGGCAGCGGTGAGGAAGGGCCCACAGCCACATGTTGTGGACTTGAGCAATGTCTGTTGCCTACTAGACTGCATCATCTGAAATAGCGATTCGATCTGAATTGTGAGTATTGCTATCCGCAGTGTATATTGAAAGCAGTAGTTTCTACAGACATAAGTCCACGGTGCTATGCCGCTGGGGGCCTGTCTGGCAGAAGCCATTGATCAGCCGAGGAGTCTGGCGGTCACGATGGCGGTCTCGTCACAGTGAGGGGCGCCGCCCTGGCAGACACTTTGGCCTTCCCACAAGTGGACCACGCCCAGAGCTCTGGCCTATTAATTTACACTCCTACGCTGAAGTGGCATACGTCGGAGCAGCCCACTTTGGTTAGGCTTATGCTTGGAGGCGGGGACGACACAGCTACATGATTGAGATCTGCCCTAGTGTTTGGCGTAACAAGGTTGGGTCCACTGTCCACAACACTACAAGCACCAGTAATATTTGTGCACATGGAGAGGTGTGTTCTGCATACTGAGATGTGTCCAGCACATCACTGCTACACTTTGCATTGTGTGCATTGCTTTTCAGGGGTGAATTGCTTCCTTCACATATAGTTTGTTCACACCTGTCCCAATATTCATCTATTGTGTGGCTCAAAGGCCATGCTATTTTTGGAAAGTTTTCTGTCTTGTTCTGCGCTGCCTCTGTGGTAGGGAGGGTGCTGGGGGTGCTGGTGGGTGATGTGGCGTTCTTGGGTGTCGGAGCTGCTTGATCAGTAGGTCTATGACATGTGTTGGTTTTCAGATGTGGCTCTGGGCTGGCCTCACTTTCAAAATGTTTGTAGTTGTTTAATATTTAAAAAACAAGAAGACATTATATAAATTAAATAATACATTTATTAAACTACAGACATTTTTTTAGTACATTAAAGTTACAAAATATAAATTATTTTTTTCAAATTTGCTGGGAAAAAGATAGTTTTTTAAACTTTATAATTAGAAATTAGTATTTAAATAACCTTTGAAATTGACAAAAAAAGGTCCCAGGAACATTAAAGTTAGAAGGTAGGATTAAAAAAAAAATCCAATTTACTGAAAAAAGATTGCCATATTTTCCATTATTGAGATATTATATGGCTGAGGGACCATGATGTTTTTGGACGGTTCGCTGTCCTGTTCTAAACTGCCTTGGTGGTGGTAGGGAGAGGGTTGGTTCTGGCGGAGGAACTGAGGGTTGTGGCAGTGGGTGTTGTGTCCTTCTTGGGTATCGGATAAAACTATATGTTAAATGAACATTATAATTGGAAGTTAGAATTAAAAACTAAATTCAATGAAAAACCATAGGTTTCAGGCACGTTATAGTTAGAAATTTGAATTTTAAAAACATTTGAAATTCACTGAAAAAAGCATAGGTTTCAGACATGTTATAGTTAGTTGGACAATTCACTCATACAACACCATAGAAATTCCGCAGTTATAGTTAGTTGAGCTAACTATAACTCAACCTCCGCAATGCACTGATGATGACATCACTTATTATAACATTCATGACATGGTCAGTGACATTACTGATGACATCTCAAATGACATCAATGATAACATCAACCAGGTGAAAATTTTATGCACCTCCTCACACTCTAATATAACCTTTGATACATCCACTCTAAAATATAGATTATCATTTTCAAAACCATCAACACACCAATAACAGTTACTACATAGGCACTCACTGATTCCTAGGTCTAGACACACATCCACTCATTCACCCATACAGTCCCTCATACATGCAGTCACTCATGAATGCAACACTATCATATGCACTTATAAAGCTATACTGACACTCACACAGCACCAATAATTCATGGAGTTACTCACACACCTAGTCAGTCATGCAAAGAATCAATCACACATCCATTTACTGACCTATAGAGGTATACACACAACAGATCACTTATTCAAACAGAAACAAACACATAAGTATTATCTTACACAATCACTGATACAAGAAAACACTCATCTATACAGCCACTCTAACAATCACTGACTCTCACATATAGTTGTTTATATACTCCAACTCTCACATACACTGCCTTTTACATATGTAGTTACTTGGACATGTACCACTGAGATATCCATTCACTCAGTTACACACCTATACACACACTGACCCACCCATACAGCTGTTTCCACATGCACTCTTGAACTCGTACACACAGTGAATTACTCACTCAAACATCTATGCACATACTCACACACCTCCCACACACTCACACTCTCACCCAGGCACCCATACAGATACTCAGACAACCAATCAATAACCCATATAGATCCTACTCACCAACTGACAAACTAAACTGTGTGAATGTCTGTATCAGTCAGTAACCTGTGCATTCAGGAAGACATATATAATCACTCACTTGAACAGTCAGTCACACACCTAATAAATCCTCCATCCAGATACTTATACACCCACTCAATCTTCAAAACACCTAGGCATATCTATAATACATATTTAAACTCTATAGAAACACACATTCACTGGATGATGTGATCAGTGATATCATCTGTGATGTCATTTGATATATCATCAGTGATGTCATCAGTGATGCCAATGATCATGTCATGAATGATGTAAATGACGTCATCAGCAGTGCATTGCAGGGGCACGAGTTATAGTTATCTCAACTAACTAGAACGGTGGAATTTCTGTGGTTTTGTATGAGTGAAATGTCCAACTAACTATAACATGTCTGAAACCTGCGGTTGTTTTCAGTGAATTTCTAAGGTTTTTAAATGCTATTTTCTAACTATAACATGCCTGAAAACTATGTTTTTTTCAGTGAATTTCTAAGGTTTTTCAAATGCTAATTTCTTTCTATAACGGGCCTGGTAATCCTGGCATTTTTGGCGTGGTTTCCCCTGTCTTTTTGCCTCTACTTCCTGTATTTTTGACGCTGTGCTGGATTTCGTTTTTGCTGGTTTAGATGATTTGGGCACTTTGCCACTGCTAATCAGTATCAAAGTGCAAGTGCTCCCTGAGTAAATTGTTATTGTAATTGGTTATCCAAGATTGGCATGTTTGTATCACCAAGAAGTCCCTTGTAAAGTACACTGAGTGCGCCAGGGCTGGTGATCCAAATGCTATTAGTGGGCCTACAGCAATGATTGTGCCACCCACAAGAGTAGAACTAAAATGGTGTCTCAGGCCTGACATTGCAGTGCCTGTGTGCAGTTTGTGAACTGCCATGTCAACCTGGTCAGTGCCCCCACTGACCAGGTCTAACCCTTCGCTTTCTGCGCACATTGGTCGCCCCTATGGAAGGCCCAAGGTACCTCCTTGGGCAGGGTGAAGTGTATGTGAAAGGTAGAGCATGTACTAGTACAGGTGACATGCTCTGGTGTGAATTACAGCCTTTTTTGTTTTTCACTATTGTAAGGCTATCTTGCCCATAGGCTATCATAGGGAATGCTGGCTACAGTGGCTACCTGTATATCTTACCATAGGAGCAAGATAAGACATAAAAGTCTAGTATCCCTGTACTCAGAATTTAATAACACATCTTTTAGGAAAGGTGGTTTTTAAATCCTGTGTTTGAGAACAGCACTTGTAGAAAGCTGCTGTTCTCTTGTCTGACCTTTCTGTGTGCCTTGGCCTGTTTGTGAATTGACTGTCTGGTTAGTGAATGGCAGGGGCTGGGTGGCTCCCAGAAGCTGAGTGGGCCCTCCCTGGGCTTAATAGCTCCATCTGCATCTAGAGTGGTGGGAGGGGGTAGCACCTGGGCCTGAATAGGGCTGTGCCTGCCTTCCACAATACTGCCTCCACCTCCTGCTGGGCAGCTGACAACCCTGCCCCTCTCTCCGAAAGGAACGGAGAGGCCAGGAAAACAAAGTGCTCAAGGAACACCCAGCACTGGTTCAGACCGGGTTCAGAGCCCTCCTTCACAAAGGGAATACAAACTTTTAGGGGTATAAGTATAGGACCCCAGACTTCAGAAAATTAGATCATCCTGAAATCAAGAAGGAACCTCTGCCAAGGAGAAAGCTGGAAGACTGAAGAGGAGGGACTGTTCTGCTCTGTGTTTCTGGGCTGCCCTGCAGTTGCTTTGCGCCCAAGGAGAGGGGAAGGACTTTGCTTTGTGCTGTGTCCCCTTGCTTGAAGAGATCTCCAAGGACCTGAGTTGAGCTGGCTCCCTGTTAAGAAGTCCCAGGAACTAAAGACTTCACCCCCAGCTTCCCTGAACTCTACTGAGTGACTTCTATCCTTCCTAGAGTGCGTGGGACAGTTGTGGTGCCTCTGGAAGTTGTACCTGGTTTGGGAAGCTGGAAAAGAAGATACTAAAGACTTTCTGCAAAAGTTTCACACATCGTTCGCTTGCGGAGCGTATCTCCGTCAGTGCGAGGAAATTCCTGCCGCCGCGAATATCGAGATCGTCGCAGCGCCTGTTGCCGCTGCAAGAACAGACGCATCCTTCACTTGCGGACCCCATTCCTCCGGTGCGGGAAAAGTACCATCGCTGTGAGTATCATCGCAGAGCCTGTCATCACTGCTTGCATGCGGACTGCATCACGTCGCTGCGAGAGTCGTCGCAGAGCCATCGCATTGAGGGGGCCGCGAGAGGAGAAGATCGACGCTGTGCCGCACATCGCAGCTGCACCTGAGATCGTCGCCGTCCCGAAGATCGTCGCATCGTACCTTTTGCGAGATGCTTCCTACAAAACCTACACACTGTAATCCATACATTGTATTGCATCCCTCCCCTTACGGACTGGAGTCATCGCAACATGCCCGTTGCTTCCAGCGGGGTTGTCGTATCGCCTCGCCAAGGTCTCAGGTGTGACGCATCGCTTGTTTTTCACCACTGCAGCTTTCACTTGGAACTTTTGTCACATCTAAGGGTACTGTTGGCTAAAATGTGATGCAACTGTGGCTTATTTAAACTCAACTTTAAGAACTCTATTGAAATCATATTCTTGAACTGTGTATGTTGGATTTTTGGTCATTTTGGTCTTGTTTAGATTAGATTAAATACTTCAATTTTTTTAAACTGTTGTGGAGTCCATTTGAGGTGTTTTCACTGTGTTAATGTGAGTGTTGGTGCAAATACTTCACACATTGCCTTGATAAGCCTGACTGCTCGTGCCAAGCTACCAAGGGGGTGAGCAGGGGTTATCTAAAGAGCGTATCCCCCTTACGCTGACTAGAAGCAACAGTGCCTGAAACCTATGATTTTTTCAGTGAATATATATATTTATATTTAAATTAGACCTAGGCAATATTCCTGAAAATATGCTAATATGCCACTGTCCGAAATTATGAGCAATTTGCATAAAAATGTACCATGAATGTGTACTTTATGGTAAAAACTTATAGCAAAAACAGGGGAACAACAGACCATGAGCAACCGTTTTCATGGTGCTTTGGTTCAAATGCATCCTTAACCCAAAGCTTGGAGAAAGGATGCCTTTCTGTTAAATGATGCAAAAATGTCCTTAATTTTGTTGTCATTTGCGCAACTACACAAAAACAGTTATGCAGATTTCACACTCCCCTAATTGTTGTAATACCAAGCAAGGAGTATAGACATATTTTTTTGCACATTGCTGTGCGAGGAAAAGAAAGAATGCTACAAGACAGTGACCTGAGTCAGTGCTCACCACACCATCTCTCAAGAAAGGGAGGGGGTATATTTTGTGGATAGGGGATATGCTCTCCAAGAGTAATACCTGAACACACTAGGGTATCCCACACTCATCAGTATACTTTAAATGGATACACTGAGAAGTACACCCTGCTTCAGACAATGAAAAGGTTTTCTTTGCTGGACCCTCACCCACTCTATTAGTGGCATGGTTCATCATTGGGTCTTTTCCTGGTTCCTAAAAATAGGATAGGCTCAGCAATATCCCAGGGAGCACTTTGTATATTGCTGCATCTGAGGTCTTGGGATGAAGATAAAAATAGTTTGAACAACCTAGGTATCCCATTAATATTGGCTGTTCAGGTATATCTACAGGGTAAGATAGAGATATAGAGGCATATACTCTACTGAATAGTCAACATGTTTCAGTCCTATTTTATATGCCTCTTGGGATCAGGGCTATCATCAGAACTAGCAAGATGGCCTTGCATTAATCTCATGCCAATCTGTCCAATCAGATGTAACAAACAGCATATAAATGTGCTGTTAAGGGGTTTACTCACCCAACTGTAGATACTTTTGATCTTGATTCATTTTGAAGATACGAAAAAGCATTTAGGCCAGGGCCGGACTGGCCTTTGCGGGCAGCGGGCAATCCCGTGGTGCGCAGCAAGGGTGGGAGCAGGTTTTCTGCCCCTGGGGGCCGTTTTTGTTACAGGTCCGTTTATGCAGCATAGCTGCAAAATCGGCCCTGTAACAAAATCGGCTGAGAACCTGCCCCGGCAAAGAGCTCGGTCGCACTTAAGCCTACCTTCTTGTGCATGGAAAATCTCCTTCATACACGATACGTAGATGGAAAATAAATTGTAGAAATCATGCAATCTTCATCACTCAGACCTTTTAAGGTCTGAGTGATGAAGATTGATGTGTGGTCAGTTGTCTGAGTCACATATTGTGGGGTTGAGTGTCCATAGCACACATGGACCCTTAAAATACTTAAGACAGAAAATATGCTACAAAGGAGGAGGAGGGCCATGCCACTGTAGTCACACACTGATGTTGTGCAAGTGCAGACAATATATTTATATTAATATTTTCGGGCCCCACCAGTAGGAATAGTGAACTAAGAAATAGATAAATATTATCTGTTGCGTAGAGAATCCCTAAACACAGTTAGGGCTAGGGTTGTTCACCAAATACCGTGGTGTCAAATGGGCTTTCTTCCCCCTTACGGGGGTATATTAGGTGAGAACACTCCATTCACCGTTGGGGGGGGGGGCATCAAGGCTTATTAGCCCAGGGTGTGCAGTCAAAAGTAAGCTCCATCAACCTTTTTCAACCAGTTATAAAAAAAAACATATAATACATTATTTTAAAACTCCGGATCATCACAATACCCTCAATACCATAAAAATGAGCAAGAAAATGATATATACCATATTTGCCCTTTCAATCATTAGTACAGCTTTCTGACTGCACTTATTACCTCCAGTGTAATGCAGTGTATAAAAACATTAGTGCTCTCTGAAATGTTCTTATTTAAATTTGATTAAAATACGTTTTTAAAAAAATCACATTTTCCCTATATAAAATAGAGAATCTAACAAAATATGCATACCTGTACATTTCATGTTCATACCACAATTACAGTATTTGACATCTTTCTGCTTAAAGTTAATTCGCTCCATACCGGGTATTTGCGCTAAGCGCGAATATCTCCAACACCTGCCCTGAGCAGTTTTTAGCCATGTTATCCAATGGGAGGTGGATAACATGGCTAAGAGCATTAGCTCGGTAATGCATGAATATCGCTGACTTTTCAGCAATATTCATGCATTGCGGGCGATTTTTATCGCATTTGCGATAAACCTTGGTAATACCAAGGTTTATTTGCGATAAAAATCGCTGCAGCTTAGCGGTAAATTTTTGTCTCTAACCAAGCAATAGTGATAATTATCACTATTGCTTGGTAATATGCCCCTAAATTTTTTTAATTCTACATCACATTCCTTGATCTAGCAATCATGTTATATACAAATACACGTCCTCATTACACCAAGAATCAATTACATGCAAGACAGAAACCTTAGATTGCATTTCTCACAAATCATGATCGCTAGACAATATCTTTGTTTTCATGTTCAAGTTAAAAGACTTTTACCGGTAAATCTAAAGTGGGGGAATGTAAAGTAGCGAATCAAAAATTCTCTTTATATGCTATCTTACATTTGCAGCCTACTGCAGCTCACTGTTTAAAATCTCCTTTCCACAAAAATTGGCAATTTTACCCTCTCCATCTGAAAGTAGCCTATTCCAAAATCTTAACATCAATTTCACTTACAGAATATGTCAAGAGACTAATTTTATTTCCCTATTGCTTACATCGAAAATTGAGGGAGACTTCGAAGCCTTCTCAAACACTATCTTTCCTGCCTATTCCTATCTTGATATCCCGTCATGTATAAGGAGCAGCACCATAAAGATATTTAGTTTGGACCATTAGCTTAAATGCTTGTAGAACAGGAAGAAAGTATGGTCTTCAGAATCCCTACAAAACATAGGTAGTCCTATTATGATAGACAATGCCCACAATTTTACAAAAAATCAAGTGCAGTTTTTTTTTGCGTCTAATGCTTGTGGGGCGGAACTCAATTGGATGACATTCTAAAAACAACACGTTGGTCCTCAGCATCTCGTTTTAAAGAGTTTGAGGCTAATTTATAAGCCTCTTGCGCCACCGCTTCATCGCTTTTTATTTTATGCAGGAGCGGCGCGATCAGTGCACCACACTGCTCCATATCTACAAACTAACTTGTTGGGTCTAAAGCATACGTTTGTAGAGCCCTGAGGCACATTATATCTGCATCAGATATAATGTCTGCAGGGTAGGCGTTCCCACACAAAAAGCCACAAAGAAGTGGTGCAGTGAAATTTACATTTCATTGCTCCACTCTATAATTTGACTGCGTCAAAATCCATACGCCTGCTCAGACCAGCCATAAGGATTGATGCAGGGCTTTTTAAATGGGACTCACCTATGTGTTCTGACTCATTGCTGGACTTACATCCGTTTTACAACCAGCTCCAGCAATGTGTCACTTTTGCGCCAACAGATGCATCAGAATTTCCTTGCCTCATGGAGCTCTGTATTGCAAATACAGCCTATCCATGGTGTCTCAAAGACCTTCGGCTCAGGCGCAAGGAAACTGAAGCATCAATGCCAATGTGTCAGATTTTGGTAAATGAGGTTCTTTGTTTGCAAATCTTCACCTCAATCAGTGATCAATCAATCAATCAATCAATCAGTGACCTCATAAATCAATTTCTGTTGTGTAAATGTTTTGAACATGCGTAATAGGAGCCTGTGTTTTTCACATAAAATATGTTTTTTCAGGTACTTATATATGGAAGACCTAATTTTATTAAGGACACAAACTCAACATTTATTCCATTTCTTTATTATGCTTGATATTTTTCTGCATTCACATTATGTTTCCCAATCAATTATATTTTTGCATGTTTTAGTCTTTGTAGTTTCCATCCTATGATTCCTGCACAAGGGACAAATAATGGATTGTAGTTTCCTGCTTTTCGTTTTTTTGGGATTTCTACATCAGGTTCAGTTTCTTCACAAGGTGGGCTGTCAAATTTACATCAATAAAGATGAAGTCTATGTTGTCACCTGCTAATTACAGTAGAATAATTGATTCAGCTTTGCAAGATATATTGAATTTTCTGTCCTTTAGGCTAATGGATGATGTAGGTTTTTAAGTTCAAGCTATCTTTATTTTCTACTATTGTCAATTTCTGATTGCTATAAATGTAAAATAGCAAGGAAGAATGCCCTCCATGTCTTTCATATAAATTCAACTTTTCTGCATAAGTAATTTAGAACATATTCACTTTCAGTTAAAAAGGTTGAGGCCTAACTTAAGTCCAATAAACTAATGTATAGCTACTGTGGATGGTCTTAAAAAGAAAGGACACTGTATTACATATGGTATTCATGCACTAAATAAAAAAGTGTTTGCCAACAGCTGGAGGTATTCTAACAGAAGGGCCGAATTACAAATCATGTGCACACTGACTATTTGCGTGGCAGTGCACTGTTACCTAGGATCAGCAGGTGCAAACTGGGCCAGTGTGCCTGGTTAAATGTCTAGGTCCATAGCAAGATGTGAACTCTAACCGTAAAACAGAAGCTTTGTCTTCGGGGCAGGCAGAACAGCCTGTGCTTGAAGAGAGGACAAGGCAATCCCTGCCAGTGGGCGTAGGGCATATTTGACTCCCTCATCCGCCTTCCTAGGTTTGTTCAAAGGTCATACTGACTGTGCACCACATCTATGTGGCGCACAATGAGTGCACCTTTCAACAACTTCATTACCTGTGTGCCCAAGTTTATAATAAGGTATGGGTCCAAATTTAAAGTGTTTGCTAATTTGCATGAGGCTACTCCCACATGCAAGTGAGGCAATGCCTCATTGTTTTTGCACAGCCAGCATTCTCACCTCCGTGAGCCATATAGTGGCATTGAACTGCCTTGCATTACTTTACTTAAGACAGGTGGCCATGGCCGGGGCATTTGCGTTGCCATAAATTCATGGGTTTAGGTCCACACGCATATTTACAAAGAGTTGTAGACCTAGGGCCATATTTATGAAATTGTAGTGCAGGGCCGTGCAGCAAGTCATCTTGTAGCGCTGCGTCACAGGGCAGGGCATAAATGTGCCATATTTATTCAACAGAGTGCAGTGCTTTCGTTTCCTTCTGCTCTGGCTCCGCTTTGGCAGACTAGTGCTAATGCAGGTGCAAGGGTGCCTGTATTGTTGGCAGGATTGTTTTTGAGCAGAAAGGGGTACATTTGTGCACAAAAACCATCCTGAGAGTCTTTTTCCTCTTTCGGTGTGTACTGCAGAATGTAGTACACATAGAAAGAGGAACAAAATAAGAGAGATAAAGATATTTCTCATTGTTACGCCTCTCCTGGGTAGACAAATCTTATTAGCGCATTCTCTGGTTTACATGTCCCTGTCAATGTGAGAATGCGTCAAAAACCAGGGGATTTGCTGGGGAATACGCACTGCAACGCCTAAGGAACACTGCCCTTGTGGGGGGGTAAGGCAACGTAGAGATTAGCGCTGCATTGCCTTACTCCAGGTCTTTTAAACCATTTGAAGTCACGCAAAGTAGCTGTACGTGGGGGGTCATAAATCTGACTTAGAGATTTGCATCACACATGTACCATGTTGCCTGGTGCAGGAATGATGTAAAGCTCTCATAAATATTCCCTCTGGTTTGCACCCAAATGGTGTGCCTGCCTGAGGCCCCATGGTGGAAGGGTGTTTTGGTTAGCACTAGGCAGCCCACAGTGCGCCATGCGCAGGGAGAGAGAAGAAATTATTAATTTCTTTGAAAATATGGAACAGTTATGGTCTCTCCCTTTCATACAACCCAGTGCAGCAACTTCAATTGCGGTGCTGCTTCTCATAAAATGCTTGTATATCCACCCCCTAATTCATAAACAAATGAAAGGGCTCTGAGACTGCGAACCTGTGGCATGCAGTGCTATCAAAAGCCTGAAAAAATAAATAGACAAATAAGAAAATAAATGAATACATATATTAAGTAAACAAATAAGAACACATATCTCTTTAAAAAATTGTTGCTTGTTAATTTCTATGGCGAAATGCATATTTTATAATTTACCTGCCAACACACATGTTTTGCTTCACAGAACATTTAGTTTTCTGTTTGCCATGGATTTTACATCATGCTTTTTGGTTGTTCACTCATAACTCAGGCTCACTGCCTTCCTACCAATCATTCACCTTACTCTCAAATGCATCATGATGGACAAAGCTATTGCTTTTGCCTGTTCTTTTGAACTACATATCAGCTCCTTAGAGGCATATTGTAATATTTAGTAAAACATAAAAAAGTACATCCAGGCAATCCGCTAACATTTCTCGCAAATGGTTTCAGTCACCAGCATGGACGTCGTTTAGGAGTTGCAAGGGGTCTCAGTACTTACCTTTAGCTTGACCTGTGCAACTCCAGTTACTGTCCTTGCGACCCCTAAGCTCAAATTGCAGAGGGCAGCAGGAGGAGCAGAGGAAGCACAACACTTTCATCTTTACATTAAAGAAGCTTTGGAATTTCCAGGCTGATCTTACTGGGGACAAGTAAAAGTTGAAATTTGCAATTGTTTCAATTTATCCCATCGGCTAGGGGTTTGTCTAGCAACACACCCTTCAAGACCTTCCGGGTCCAGGAGTCTATCAGAATGGAACATTATTCCCCTGCAGGCTCTAGAAGGACGGACAGCACTGAGAAATTACTAGGGCTGCTGTAAGTATTGTCTGCCTGTCTTCCTGTGCTGCTGGACCGCAGGCCCTTGACAACAGACTTTTAGACCTGTATGAAGTGCTGCCAAAAGCCTTGCAGGTTTTTCAGTTAGCATGGCTGCTCTGTTTTCAGATTTCTGATGTGTGGCATGTCTTTGTCTTTAGGTGTGTCATTTACTTGTCTTGTGTCACACTTTGAGTGCCAACGTGTTCAATATTTAAAATATTTGCGAGGTATACAGTAATTTCTTAATCGTTTCTGCCAAGCGAGCCCGATTTCGACGCAGCTTTTATATTGCTATATCCTATGTTATCTCGTGTTGCCGCCCTTTGTTTTGTGCCGCTTCACGGTGTCAGTAATGCAGCATCCGAGTGTTGGATTTCGCGAAATTCCGCGGAATCCAACACTCGGACGCTGCATTATGCCTATAGAAAACAAAGAGCGGCAACATGAGATAACGCGTAGGATATAGCGATATAAAAGCTACAAAATCGGGCTCGCTTAGCGAAAACGATTAAGAAATTACCATACACCTCGCAAATGTTTTAAAAATTGATCCAGGAGTGCAGAGCACAAAGGTAATTAAGAAAAAAATCACCCGCACACTACAGGGAACGAATACTTAACATTGATGCAGAGACAGATTAAATTGTGGTCTTGATAAAGATGGTGTGAAAAGAGGAGAACCATCAAAACGCGTCAGCGCTTTTTAGGAGTATAATCTGAAGGATCAACACTATTGGGTCAAATACAGATGAAATCGTTGTATTAAGCATAGTGTTCTGAAACCAGCTTAGATATACACTGGTAGTAGTTAAAGATTGTGTCTTACATAGGTTGTTTATCTGTCTCAATTATGCAGGTCATCATTTTTATATGTTAGTGAAAGCTATGTTCTATGTAAATTGTATGCTTTTTTAAAATATATTAACTCAATTGCGTTATTTTTGTAATCTGATTGAGTTTTTTAATATGTGAACTCTTGAAACCAGGAAGTGTTGGTAGCCATTTTGTGATTGAGTCCGTCAGCTCACATCTGTCTGAGGAAACTTTGAAAACATACAGGAGCTCTGCCTGTGAGAGATATCCCTTTCACGCTGCTTCTCCCCACATCAGCAGGTAACACACCCTACCCCCATATCATGTGAACTTGTGGTAGCCGGCATAATGCCAGCTCAGTCAGCTTGCACCCAAGAAAAACAAACACAAGCCATGATGACACAGACTCGCATTACTTTAAGCAGTACATGCAGGTGGGGATACTTTTCTATAGCGGTGGCACTGGCCATACTCGGTCATATCAAGGGCTACTGCTCAATGTAATTTATATTTTGCACTGCCCCCCCAGGCCGTCAGCACTACAACAGGAAAATGAAGATTTTCATTTCTGATCATGTATGCAGCCGATCACATGATCTTTGCTTATATGATGGATCACTTTAGGTGCTTTGTTGTGATTGATTGAGTGAACAACAGTGATAGTCCACCCATGATTGACACAGCTGAAAGAAAATTATTAACATAGGGAGTGAATGTGGTACCCATAACTGCCGGAGGAAGGGACTTGACTTGATATATTGTCAACTATACAATACATACACAATATATGCTGTGCTTGCAAAGTAAACTACTGTACTGTTAGTCAGGGGAAAACAAACACAAGCCATGATGGCACAGACTCGTATTACTTTAAGCAGTACATGCAGGTGGGAATACTTTTCGATAGAGGTGGCACTGGCCATACTCAGTCACATCAAGGGCTACTGCTCAATGTAATTTATATTTCGCACTGCCCTCCCAGGCCTTCAGCACTACAAAAGGAAAATAAAGATTTATCATTTCTGATCATGTATGCAGCCGATCACATGATCTTTGCTTATATGATAGATGACTTTTGGTGCTTTGTTGTGATAGATTGAGTGAACAACAGCGATAGTCCACCCATGATTGACACAGCTGAAATAAAATTATTACCATAGGGAGTGAAAGTGGTACCCATAAATGCCGGAGGAAGGGACTTGACTTGATATATTGTCAACTATACAATACATACACAATATATGCTGTGCTTGCAAAGTAAACTACTGTACTGTTAGTCAAGGGAGAATTTCTGAACAATCACAACTTCTAGTATTTGGATTTCCTCTGCTTTGCTACTCTGGCACGGACGTGCTGTTCAAACAAAGGAACACTCTTCATCCACTGAGCGTCTGCTCTACATACACCTCTGCTATCTATGAGGAAGAAGATACCATTCATGCTTCCAAAGTAAACGTCTATCATTCTTCTTAATGTCTCAACTGTACCAACTTTACTTTTTATCAACAACCAACTAACACCCTTTTAATTTTATTTAGTAAACCACCGTCTTGACTTGCATTTCAGTTTCACCCAAATGATATATTGCAATGCACACCACACATGCATTTTCTGATTTACGCACACAGGCAGTCATCTTTTCTTTCTCCTCCAACCATCCTTGCTTCAAGCAGCCATGCATCTGATTCCTCCCTATCAGCCACCTATGCATGCATTCAAAAACATGTGTCATTCTTTACAGTCATAAATGTTACGACTCGCTCATCCTTCCTTACACCCTTCTTTCCCTTTTAGTTCACCACATCCCTCAAGTTCATCTGATCTGACTTGGCTTCACGATAAAAGTTTCACAGCTGAGTTGAAGTCAAATAGAGAGGGCCATTGCTTACTCGAGAACTACCGCCGCTAATGCTATGGCTAAGTCAAGGGTGACTGTCTTCTCCGTGATTGGCAAAAATGTAGTTCTAAATTAGTAACTGTTCATAACAGTACAGTGCACTTCTACTAGTGTACTGTCTACTGTACAGTACATCATACACCCCTTTGCGAGCCTACTCTAAAATATCAATAAGTAAGGATTATAATAACTTACCACCGTCTGCCGCTGCTGAGCCATCCCCTGTAGCAGCTCCTCCTGGTGGCACTTGTGACGCTGCCGCATCCGCCCCTGGAGTTGACCCCTGCACGCTGCTGGCCCCGGCACTGGTGGTGGGAAGTGCCGCATCCGATGTTGTGATGACACCTAGAAAAAACATATTTTTAGATGCCATACACCACCCCCTATTTCGTCTCATAATGGAAGAGAAAATTTTAAACAATTTTTAATTATTGGGACTGAAAAAAGTCACGGTTTTGGGGAGGGTGTTATCTTATATGCTTAGCCATAACATGCAACTCTTTTTGGCACAACTTATGAATGCTTGCTTTTTAACGTGCAACATTTTTCTAATTACAGACAGAACCAGCTACTCCTCATCACCTCCAGGAGGACTTGAAGTTCCAATCAGGTGAGGGCTCCTGAGTCCAGCACAGTTACTATTAATAATTGGATATGTTAAGTTGAAGTATATACTAGAAAAGAATGTTTAAACTTTAACGTCATCTATCACCACTGCTCGCTGGGAATACTGCTCTATTAAAAATAAAGAAATTGTTTTTTTATTTCTAATTTTGAAAATAAAAATGTAAAACTAAAAAACACTGTGTGGTTTTTGTTCATGAGTGAATGACCGGAAGGGTTTGCAGTTGCACTACTGCACTTTGCAAGCATGCTTTCGTGACTCTGATAGGTCGGGACTCGGTAGTCTTCTTCTGTTCTTCTGGGTCATATAATCATTGGTCAGACACACTACATAGTCGGTCAGGGGATTGGGTGTTCAAATTCTGTTCTGACTGAGGTATGTGGAAAGTCGAATTGCACCTATCATCAACAATGTCCTATTTCTCTTGTCCATACTTCTGTATGTTCAGAATAGTCCCTGAAACACTAGCGGTATGGTACGTGCTACTATCAAATCAAAAAGCCAAATACTAGCTTATTTTTTGTGGACATTGACATTTTTATGTTGGAAATTGTCAAAGCACTAACATTTAGAATAATGGAATAGACACCAAGGGCAACCCAGAGGACTGCACTCAGTGCCTCTAGACTCTTGAGCTATTGCTGGATCAGAGTTTTGTTTAAGACAGTTTGCTGACTGGGCAAGCTTAGCTACCTACAAAGACTGACTCATAATAATGGTAAATAGTAGTAGCACAGAGAGTGATGGTAGAGGCAGGATAAGAATTTAGAAACAGTCTACAAGAAGATCAAAGACTATTTTGTAAAAAATAGAATTAGGAAACAGTTTGGAATGAATAGGAGCTGTGAAAGTTAGGGAAGTATAATTATTAATATTAACAACAGAACAACTTACTGGGGCCAGCAGAAGAGCCTGCAGAGGACAAATCCTGCCCACCTTCTTCCGCCGGAGTCTCAGTTGTTGTCTTATTGCCCCTGGGAGGTGCTGATGATCATGAAATAAACACAAACATGGATGATTCTTTTTTTGAAATATTTGATATCTTTGACCACAATCTAAAATTATCTCAGGGAAACAAATTAACAACGATTGCACTACATGTATTGATTGACTTATCTGATCTGTTCAACTAGGATAGATAGTACAGTATTGCTGGATTCGCAGACCGTCTACTTGGAAAGTTATGTAAATCACTAACTAAACCAACAACTAAAACGTTCTACTACGACTGCCAGCACTCAGCAGCACGCGACGTGACAGACACAGTCCGGCATCATGATTGCAGACCACTAAAAAATGTCCTACTACTAAATAACAAGTCATAATATACTCAACCTATCAATCCACCACTATCTCTTCTTAGTGGCAGCAGGAGTACAAAGGAAGGACTAGACTTGAGTCTCTAGTCTCTCTAGCATTACGCAGTTCTGCTCAAATGAGCACAAAGTTGCAAACAAGTAAGCATAGTAGCAACGCACTGAGCAGGCAAGCACCTGCAATCACGGAAGCTATTTAAACATTAATTTACCTGCAATGTAATCGAATCTGCAGCATTCTTGCTCTTCGGGAAAAACATATATTAGCAATATAAGACAAAGCAGTAGAAAACAAAGGCCCAGGATCTCCACGCCTAGCAGGTGGAGCAGGTCCTGCTCCCGGTCAAGGAGGTCAGCCTACCGGTGCGTCGCCTGATGGTAGGTGCGCCGAACCCCCGACTCCCTACGCATGGCCGGCACACCTTATCCCAGAGCTCGCGATGCTCCCAGAGGCCATACCCAGCACCGGGCCTGACCCCTGCTGCCATGGTCTTCAAGAGGTGGCGCTGAACATAAAAGATAAGTGCGGCCACCTCCACCGCGCTTAAAATCTCCGAGGCCACTACATCCTCCCCCCTTAATTGCGCGCAAGGGAGCCGGGTACAGGGTGCGGGACCCTTTGCCTTGTTCTTCCCGGCTCCTTTTGCCATGGTCCTGGACAAGAATGGAAATAATAGAAAGAGAATAGGGAAAAAGTCAATAAAAGAAAAGAGTTAAAAAAGTAGTTTTAAAGTAACCAAAAGAAGAAAAAAACACAAAATGTAGATGTAGCAAAAGAGAGGGATAGATAATGAGTAAAAAAGATCAAAAAAAGTTCAAAGAAACAAAGGATTCCAAAGATTAGGGGAGGATTAAAAAAGCATGCCCAGAACCATAGCAATGATTGAAAAACAAGATGGCCGTGCCCTTGAGGACCGCGTGGGTAGGTTTGCGTGATATTTCCCCCGCGAGCACGTAAAAAAGCACACAACCACGTAATTGCGCCCCGCGCACAATGCGAGAATGCAACTAGGGCCCGGAAATGGAAATACGCAATGCAAACAAGATGGCAGCGCCCATGTACGACCGCATGGGTAACTTCGCGGTCGGCGTGCTGAAAGTGGCCCTGGAACACGCAAAGCGCCCCGCGAACACGCAAAAAAACCTGCAAATTCGCACAAATTCACGGATTATGCAGAACGCAAATTCGCTTTCGCACGAATTCACGTACCGCGAATTCGCAAATTTCGCCCATATTTACTTGCCACCTTCTCTCTGGCTGTCTTGTTTTATTCACAGACAATGCCTTGACATGGATACATAACGGAAACTAACAAAGAACAATTATTTAATAACTTACCCTACCCTATCTCTATTCCTTATCTATAATTTAGTCTAACGCTGCTACTTACCTATCCCTTGTTCTTTCGAACTAGCCTATCCTCTAGTGTTTATCTGCAACCTTGTAGCTGGCGGTTCTTTATTTTTCTCACTGCTGATAATCTATAATTACATAACATTCATTAACCTAGGCTTCTCAGTTTATTGTCTAATTTTTATATTATTAATTTCCTTTTGTTCTTCTCCCAACTATTCTTTATGCAGTTGCTTGTTATTAGTTCTGTCAATCCTTGAATATCTTTTGTTTTTCACTAATGTTCCTTCATAATTGAAGAGTCTTTCTGGTATTCCTTACTCAATGTGTTCTTTTCCCTTAAGACCTTGCGTAACACGAATGTTATCGTTTCTTGTTTTAGGTTGGAGAAAATACATCGACTGAGTACATTCAATGTTGTATATATTGTCAGGTAAGTTTAGTCACTCAGTAACTTGTCATATGATTATTTTCCAAGAATATACATTTGTCAACTATAACGTATCACTTAGCTTTCTTGTATGGTTTCTTGTTCTCTCTGCTCTTCAGGTGCCGAACACAACTGAGTCCGCCTGCCCGGAAGGAGCCGCAACGGGAAAATCAACCGCTGTGCAATGTTCGGGCTCCTTTCAACTCGGAAGCTGAATTTTAGTTGCAGGCACGATAACTAAGGTAAGTTTAACTGGGAACCTTTTTTAACTCTCTCAGAAATATTTGTGCTTTCTCTTCAGGAATATCTATGGAGCAATTGGAAACGGGTCTGAACTCGGAAACGTCTTAGATGAAGTGTGCACTTGTTAGGGAGCGGGCGCCTCACCAAGGATTCCCCACGAGTGTGTGGTAAATGACTAGACCGCCACAGCGTCTTTCCTCGAGGCGGCCATCTTAGAATTCCTCTGTTGCACTAAAGCACTTCAAGTCTGTTTCCTTGCGGGTTCTTCATCTCTCCTGCGCCAGCTAGGGTTTAGATAAGTCATTATCATATCCACTGATTGATTAGGGGTTCTGACAGGTACACTAAGTATATCATTTTTTGAAATGTTTTTAAAAGATACAAACCATCTTTACAAACTTAAGTTCTCCATCCATGTTTTGTTACTTCAGCTCGGTTGAAGCACATTCCATCGACCATTTTTTTATATATATATTTTTTTTTTAAAGAAAAACAAGCAAGGCAAATACGATACATAGGAAAGTGAAGACTGTACGAGGGTAGAGCATCATATCTTCAAATGGTACAAATAAATGAGACATTGAGGGTGGGAGAGGACACAGAGGAACATCGAAAGTACACAATAAAATAAGGCGGTCAGTGGGAGAGGACATCAAGGACCTCAGCAACTGGTGGTACACATATATCCCCTCTATATCTATTCCAGGGGCCCCAAATCCTGCTCCATTTCCGGGGGCGCCCCAGAGCCAAGTACACAGTTTTTTCTCAGAACAATCCATATTTTTAACCCACAAGTCAAGAGTGGGAGGCTTCTGTGACCCCCACAACTGTGCAATGTTCCGTTTGGCAATCATGGCCCCTAGAGTCACCCACTGGGTTTGTGCCACATTATGATCAGTAGGCTTCCAGACATTAAGTAAGCAATGCCTGGCTTCTGGTAAGAGGGCCACACCCGTGACCTCCTGCATTACCGCATGTACTCTGTTCCAATAAGCAGACACTTCCCGACATTCCCAGATGATATGGAGGAGCCGCAACGGGAAAATCAACTGCTGTGCAATGTTCGGGCTCCTTTCAACTCAGAAGCTGAATTTTAGTTGCAGGCACGATAACTACGGTAAGTTTAACCGGGAACCTTCTTTAACTCTTTCAGAAATATTTGTGCTTTCTCTTCAGGAATATCTATGGAACAATTGGAAACAGGTCTGAACTCGGAAACATCTTAGGTGAAGTGCACACTTGTTAGGGAGCGGGTGCCTCACCAAGGATTCCCCACGAGTGTGTGGTAAATGACTAGACCGCCACCGCGTCGTTCCTCGAGGCGGCCATCCTAGAATTCCTGTGTTGCACTAAAGCACTTCAAGTTTGTTTCCTTGCGGGTTCTTCATCTCTCCTGCGCCAGCTAGGGTTTAGATAAGTCATTATCGTATCCACTGATTGATTAGGGGTTCTGACAGGTACACTCGGTATATCATTTTTTGAAATGTTTTTAAAAGATACAAACCATCTTTACACACTTACGTTCTCCATCCATGTTTTGTTACTTCAGCTCGGTTGAAGCACATTCCATCGACCATTTTCTTTTTTTATATTTCTTTTTATTTGAGAAAAACAAGCAAGGCAAATACGATACATAGGAAAGTGAAGACTGTACGAGGGTAGAGCATCATATCTTCAAATGGTACAAATAAACGAGACATTGGGGGGAGAGGACAAAGAGGAACATCGAAAGTACACAATAAAATAAGGCAGTCAGGGGGGAGAGTGGGACATCATGGACCTCGGCAACTGGTGGTACACATATATCCCCTCCATTTCCGGGGGCGCCCCCGAGCCAAGTACACTGTTTTTTTCTTGGAACATACACCAATCCATATTTTTAACCCACAAGTCAAGAGTGGGAGGCTTCTGTGACGCCCACAACTGTGCAATGTTCCGTTTGGCAATCATGGCCCCTAGAGTCACCCACTGGGTTTGTGCCACATTATGATCAGTAGGCTTCCAGACATTAAGTAAGCAACGCCTGGCTTCTGGTAAGAGGGCCACACCCGTGACCTCCTGCATTACCACATGTACTCTGTTCCAATAATCAGACACTTCCCGACATCCCCAGATCATATAGAGGGACGTCCCCAGCTGACCAAAACACCTCCAGCACAGACCCATCTCAGATAGTCCCATCCGAACCAAACGGGGACCCGTGACGTATACTCTATGTAATATTTTAAGCTGCACTAATCTCAATCGCGCTGGAATCGCGACCTCCTTAGGAGAGGAGATCGCCCACTGCCAATCCTCGTCATCAAGCTCGAGGCCATCACTGGTCCATTGATCCCGCAACTGCAATAAAAGGTCTGCTCTATGATTAATCAATTTTTTGTACACTAGGAATATGGTGCTATCAGGCAGATGACCATCCAAGATACGGTTCTCTAACGGGTCAGAGAAAACGAAAGTCAGAGCATGTCTAATCTAGGCATAATGAAAGTATTCCGCCCCTCCCAATTCATACTCTGTCTGCAAGGCCGCAAATGATTTAACCTTTCCTTTCACCCATATGTCTCCGACCTTGGAGATACCAATAAGATCCCACTTGTTGAACCCTTTAGTGTTCCTCAGTTTGCCAAACCGATCTGAGCCGAAAAGTGGGGTAGCCAGAGTTAAGCAGTCCTTCCACCCTAAGGAACTGGTAGCATCACGCCAGACCCGCACTGCAGTTCTAGTTGGACCCATCAAAGTCTTCATCACCGATTTAGAATATAACACTCTATAATAATTGCCACCAGGTAATAACCACCTATACATGGCGAAACCAGAATTCAACACGGTTCCATACATAGCGTGGTTGATGGCTACCAACTGTGACACCCAATTTTATCTCTTGATATCAGGGAGGGCGATGCCCCCATCATACCATGGGAGCGTTAATTTATCTAGAGCAATACGCGGTCTGCCTTGCCATAATAATTTCCTCTGCAAATCCTCCACCAAACTAAAGTGTCTAGCCGGAACATTATCTAGCGTGTTCTGGAGGGCATACAGAAAGAGATGCCCGTCCAAGCATGGACAATGGAAGTTTTCGCCAACCCTCAACGCCTCGCCTTAATCGAGTCAAGGGAGGGAGAAGGTTCCTCTCGTACCGAATCATAGGGTCAATAGAAATATAGATTCCCAGATATTTAAATCCCTCCTGTGCTATTTGAATAGGACAATTACGGGGCAAGATCGGTATCTTGCCACTGAGGGCGTAAACATAGGATTTCGCCCAATTAATGACCAAACCCAAGTTTCTTCCAAAGGAGGCCAGAACATCGCAGAGTACCATTAGTGATTTCTTGGGGGAGGTCAAATACAGAAGAATGTCGTCCGCATATAGGGAAATACGATCCTCGATGTGCGGCGACCAATAAATGCCCCTCATCGAAAGTTCCCAGCGGATCCACGCCGCGAGGGCTCGAGAGCTAACACAAATAAAAGAGGAAATAATGGGCAACCCTGACGAGTACCTCTCCCGAGACAAAACGGCTCCGATACGCAACCATTAACTACAATCTGGGCAAGATGGTCTGCATATAGAAGGCGCACCCAACTGATGAAATGAGAACCGAAACCAAATTTAGTTAGTACCGCCCACAGTTACGGCCATTCCACAGTATCGAACGCCATTGTTGCGTCCAACGACACCAAAATGGCTGGTTCACGTAGCGTCGAGGCCCTAGCAAGGACCCCATGAAGACGCCTAAGACTGAGTGCTGTATTTCTGTGTGGAATAAAGCCAGACTGATCTGGGTGTACCAAATCGCTAATAACCTTTATCAGCCTATTAGCCAACAACTTAGCTAAAATCTTAGGCTCAGAATTCAACAGAGAGATCAGTTGATACGAGGTACATCTGTTCTTCAGTTTCCCCTCCTTATGAATTACGGCTATCGAAGCCAATCTCTGATTACGGGGGAGAAGACCACGGTCCCGGGACTCCAGAAACATGTCTCTTAAGTACGGAGCAATCCTATCCGGTCGCAGCTTATATAACTCAATCGGTAGACCATCGGGCTCATCGCTTTACCTGAATTCAGGGAGCGCATTGCCAATGCCACTTCGTCAGCGGTGATCTTACTATCCAGGAGGTCCCGGTCCTCTACAGACAAACACGGGAGCGCGATATCCGACACGGAAGAGTAAACAGAATGAAATTGTTTGGCAAAGCTTGCCACTATTTCTTGCGGGTCAGTCACCAGAGTTCCGTCTTCCATCTCAATTTCTGGAACCACACGACTAGCTCTGTCTTTCCTATCCAACCATGCAATCAAGTTACCAGCTTTATCACCAACATCATAAAGACGCCCCTGTTGTTCAGGACTAAGAGCCCTTGCACCATCCGTTACCAACATTCTATATTCCGACTGCTTTAATTGCAGGACATGCAATCTGGAGGGGGTAACCTCCTGCTCCAATTCCGATTCCAATGCAGCTATCTCCGATTCCATTCTAACCACATCTTCTTCCTTCTGTTTCTTAACACCGACTATTAAAGAGAGAGCCTGACCTCTAATCACTGTATTAAAAGCCTCCCATAACGATACAGAGGAAGAGACCGAACCCTCATTCTCTCAAAAATAATGATCCAGTGCCTTAATCAGTGAACCATGAGTCTTGGGATTCCGAAGATAACAAGGGCTGATGGGAGCTACCCTCCCCCCAGATCCAGATGCTAGTTCAAACCGAAAACAAAGCGGGGAGTGATCAGAAATACCACGAGCCATATGTCTGAACTCAGCAATATAGGACACCTGTGCAGCTGGCACTAACACGTAGTCTATCCTGGAAAGACTACCATGGGCACCAGAGTGAAAAGTGTACTGTCGTTGAGTAGTGTGTAGCAACCGCTAGCTGTCCACTAGGCCCATCGTGTCAATGAAGTCCGGCAACTAACCCCGAGCCCCCGTGAGAGCCCGAGGTGGGTGTCTGTCTAATTCTCCAGATAACACTGCATTGAAGTCACCTCCCAGAATCAAAAACCCTCCCGGAAGATCTAATAGAGCCCTTTCCAGATCAGCAAAAGTCGTAGATTGCAGGCCAGGAGGAACATAAACAGACACAACGGAAAGCACACGGCCCTCCCATCTTCCAGAAACCGCAACATAGCGGCCCCTCTCATCGAGGACCGAGGATTCTACTTCAAATGGAAAAGAGTTCTTAAGGAGAATTCCAACCCCCCGGGACCCAGACGAGAACCCTGCATGGGCCACCAGACGGTATCCCTTTCTATTCATGGCGTGACACGTATTACCCACTAAATGAGTTTCTTGAAGCAGAACTACATCCGGAGAGTGTCGCTTCAAAAGTTGCAACACCACTCCACGTTTGATCTTGTCCCCCAGCCCATTCACATTCCAACTCATCAACCTCAATCCCCTATTCCCATCATGAAACAGAATGAAAGCCCATCCCCCCAAGTCCTTCACATCCATGAAAATGTCTTGCAATATAGTGCCTTGCTGGAAAACGAAACTGAAAAACAACACTCCCCACCTCCCCTCCCCGAACACCCCGTTACAACACCCCCCACCCTGCACCCCTGCTTACGACCATAAAGCCACTCCAACTCGCAGTGTGCCTGCCACCCCCAAATCTACAAAAAGAAAGCTATGGAGGAGAAAGACCCTCCAGTAACCCAACCCCGGAGACAAGACATTTGATATACATTCCTGAGCCATTTGTTCGCCATCAGCCCCACCAGATGGTACCCCCAATCTTGCTGGGCCGGCAAAGTGTCTAACCAGTCGCCCACCACTGCCGGTTTATCAAAGAAGTAGGTCCTTTCATTATGTTCAATCCTCAGCTTGGCCGGAAAAAGCATAGCATATCTGAGGCCCATGTCCCGCAGTCTCCTCTTCACCTCCAGAAAACTGAGTCTTTGTTTATGAACCGCCTGTGAACTTCAGGGGTCCACTTGCTCAAGATGTCTGAAGGATAGCATCTCTATCTCGGTGCCGATTAGGATGGCGGACGGATCGCCAGCCTTGCCCGTTCGCCACCTATTTCCCCCCAGCCATATTACAATAGCAGGGGGGACCGTGGTGGACGGGAAGACCGTCCGCTGCTTTTCAGACATACAGGACAGTTTCAATGCCACGACCGCCCCGACAACCACTGAGACCTCCGTCCCCATGACCACCATCCGCACTAACCGCATGCTCTACTGGACCAACATCAACGACAATGACACCATCGAAATCATGAACACCATCCACTCCGGATCCCGTTAGATCCATGCCCACACCACATCTTCAACAAAGCCAGCACACCCATTGCACCCCAACTCCGGAAAGTCATCAACACCTCCTTCGAGACAGCAACCTTCCCGGAGAGCTAAAAGCACACCGAGATCAATGCCTTACTCAAGAAGCACAAGGCGGACCCCAAGGACCTCAAGAACTTCCAGCCATCTCCTTGCTCCCGTTCCTGGCAAAGGTCATTGAGAAGACCGTCAATGAACAACTGACCCACTACCTCGAGGAGAACAACATCCTGGACCTTTCCCAGTCCGGGTTCCGCAGCAACCACAGCACTGAGACTGCCCTCATCACCACCACCGATGACATCAAGTCCCTGCTGGACAACAGAGAAACGGCGGCCCTCATCCTCCTGGACCTGTCAGCCGCCTTCGACACGGTCTGTCACCACACATTACGAACATGCCTCCACAACGCTGGGATCCAAGAGAAGGCCTGGACTGGACCACCTCCTTTCTCTCCGGCAAAACACAGAGAGTCAGCCTTCCCCCCTTCCGCTCCGAAGCCACCAAGATCATCTGCAGCCTACCCCAGGGCTCATCCCTCAGCCCAACTCTGTTTAACATCTATATGGCACCGCTCGCCCACATCGCCCATCGGCACGACCTCAACATCCTCTCCTACGCCGATGACACCCAGCTGATACTCTCCCTCACCAAGGACCCCCACACCACCAAAACCAACCTTCACGAAGGAATGAAGGCCATTGCTGAATGGATGAGGAACAGCCGACTGAAGCTGAACTCGGACAAGACGGAGGTCCTCATCCTCGGATCCAACCCTTCGGCCTGGGACGACTCCTGGTGGCCAACCTCACTGGGAACCGCTCCAACACCCACCGGCCACGCACGCAACCTAGGGGTCATCCTCGACTCCACCCTCTCCATGACTAAACAGGTCAACGCTGTCTCCTCCTCCTGCTTCAACACCCTTCGCATGCTCCGTAGGATCTACAAGTGGATCCCCACTGAAACGAGAAGAACAGTCACCCAGGCCCTAGTCAGCAGTAGGTTGGACTATGGAAACGCCTTCTACGCAGGAGCCTCGGCCAAACTCATGAGACAGCTCCAATGCATCCAGAACACCTCTGCACACCTGATCCTCGACATCCCTCGCCGCAGCCACATCACATCCCACCTAATAGACCTGCACTGGCTGCCGGTCAACAAGAGGATAACCTTCAAGCTCCTCACCCTCGCACACAAGGCACTCCACAACACTGGACCAACGTACATCAACAAACGACTCAGCTTCTACACCCCCACCCGCCAGCTCCGCTCTGCCGACCTTGCCCTTGCTACAGTCCCCCACTTCCAAAGAGCGACCTCAGGTGGCAGATCGTTCTCCCACCTCGCCGCAAAGACCTGGAACACCCTCCCCATCCACCTGCGGCAGACCCAAGACCGGCTGACCTTCAGAAAACTCCTCAAGACCTGGCTTTTGAGGCAGTAGCTGCATTCCCCACCCCAGCGCCTTGAGACCCTCACAGGTGAGTAGTGTGCTTTACAAATAATATGAATGATTGATTGATAGGCTAACATTGACATGTTTTACTTGGAAATTCTTCTAAGTGTAGAGTTTTGGAACTTAAAAAAATTCCACTAAAATCAGTTGAACTACGAATTGCGATTTACTCACCTGTTATCAGGAGAGACCTCAGTGCTGCATCTTTCAGCCCACTACTGATCCTGAAAAAAGATTCTAATCGTAGTTACAGTAACTTGAATTTCCTTTCCATAGGCTAACATTGACTGGTTTCACATGGAAATTTTTCTAAGTGTGGAGTTTTGGAAGTTAAAAAAATTCCTGTAAAATCAGCCGTACTACGAATTCCGATTTACTCACCTGTTATCAGGAGAGACGTCAGTGCTGCATCTTTGAGCCCAGGACGGTCCCTGAAAAGTAAATGTAACTGTTGTACCTTGGGTCATCTCCTTGTTAGCTGCTCAGCCAGTATGAATGTGATGTCTCTGTGGAATGTTGAATGCTGGATGACAGAGTGAGTAGAATGTTAGTGTGCCAGGTGTGTTTGGGGAATGATAGTTGAAGAGAGTGGGCTGAGCAGCAACCATCCTGCGCCTGGTGGGGTTTTCTCCTGTTTATCCTGTTACCATCTTACTTGAATAAAGGAGCTTCAAGAAACTACATGACTACCCATCTTTTATTCACAACATTTTGGCGACGAGGGTGGGATTCGAACCCACGCGTGCAAAGCACAATGGATTAGTAAGATCAAGAATGCAGAATACAGAACATGCAAACCATAACACTCTACATGAAGCACACAATGATACAGAATAGAACTAGAACTAACATTACGTCACGCTGCAAATAAGATTAAGGCACAACATATCTCCTTTCCTTATAAAACCAAAAAGAAAACAATCAAAAATGAACAAAGAAAATAAAAGGTGGCCTTGAGCCACCGACTCTTATTTTTCTTACGTGCCTCCATATTAGTTGCTTTACGTTTTTTCCCTCACATCAATGTCAGCAAGTCCTGCTGGAAATGCCTCCGGTGAAGATTATATCATTTATCATGTCCTGTTTATACGAAATGCCTCCATCATTTTTGGGTTAAACGTATTTTGGTGAAAGACGTGAGTAAAGTAGAATTATTTCTACACTCTGAAGACACTCTGAAGTATAAGCATCTTTGACACGCCGCTCTGCTCATCTGTGACTACTTTGTTTTACTTCCATCATCTTTATCCTGCTTTATTTAGAAGTTACAACCGGAAGACAACTGGTTGTGGATTTTCACACTTATGAGAGTGTGAGCTGTAACATGTTGTTTTTTCCTGTAGGTTCGGTGGAGAGAGTTGGCACTTATAACTGTTACATTTTTTAATGATTCTTGCTGCAGTTTAAATTAGACTATACTATTGCGATAATTTATACAGCAGTCTAGATAATTTACACAGCAGTTTAAGTATGACTCATTTATTAATAGAGATATTAGCAGCAATTTTAGTAAGTCTGTTTTAATATATTAGTATTAATTCTTGCAACAATTTAAACAACTGCTGATTTATTTATAGTGATATACAGCTATTTGAGTAGGATTGTTATATCTTAAAATGATTTAAGCAGAAATTTATATAAGTCCGTTATACGTAATGCGATTCATGCAGCAATTTAGTAAGACTGCTTTACGACATTATTTATTACAGCTATTTAAGTAACACTGTAATGTTTCAATGATATATACAGCAATTCAAGTAAGTCTGTGTTAATTTTAATGATGTGTACACCAATTTAAGTAATTAATTATTTTACTTACGTGGTACAAATTTAGTGGTACAAATTTAGCAAGATTAGCTCCTGATTGGTTGGATCTTGTATTTGCTGGTGCTTTAAGTTTAGACTTTATTTTTCTTCTGTTGGGTTGTTGTGTATAAGAGCTGGCCTCCATACTCTCAGTCTAGTTTTCAGTGCGGGGTGTGCGCACACCCTTTTCACTGTTTTCACCCTATGTAACCTTTGTGCTTAGTATCAGCTTTTCCTTTTTATCTATCTGTACTCACTTTTATTGTGCTATACCTACTCTGCACTTGATTATTATATACACATTTTGGTATTATTGCATTTTACCATCTCTGTATTTCCCAAGGGAAGGGGATGTGTCTTGCTATATTTTCTCATTTTCTCTTTTGCACTCTTTCCGTGCTGCTTATCTTTTACTCAGTCTTTATTTCTCTTATCTTTGGTATTCTGGTCTTATTTTCAAAATATATTGCAAGTTTTATCTTTTGCTATTTTTAAATTGCTATGTAGTATATTATTGTGTTTTATTGCTATTGAAGGAAAGGGGATATGTTGTACCTTGGGTCATCTCCTTGTTAGCTGCTCAGCCAGTATGAATGTTATGTCTGCGTGGAATGTTGAATGCTGGATGACAGAGTGAGTAGAATGTTAGTGTGCCTGGTGTGTGTGGGGAATGACAGTTTAAGAGAGTGGGCTGAGCAGCAACCATCCTGCTCCTGGTGGGGTTTTCTCCTGTTTATCCTGTTACCATCTTACTTGAATAAAGGAGCTTCAAGAAACTACATGACTACCCATCTTTTATTCACAACGGTAACCATACTTACAGTAATTTGAACTTCCTTCCATAGGCTAACATTGACATGTTTTACTTGGAAATTCTTCTAAGTGTGGAGTTTTGGAACTTTAAAAAATTCCCCTAAAATCAGTTGAACTACACATTGCAATTTACTCACCTGTTACCAGGAGAGACCTCAGTGCTGCATCTTTCAGCCCAATACTGATCCTGAAAAAAGATTCTAATTGTAGTTGCAGTAACTTGAATTTCCTTCCATAGGCTAACAGTGACTGGTTTCACATGGATATTTTTTTAAGAGTGGAGTTTTGGAAGTTAAAAGACTTCCTGAAAAATTCAGCCGAACTTAGAATTCCGATTTACTCACCTGTTATCAGGAGAGACCTCATTACTGCAACCTTTAGCCCACTACTGATCTTGAAAAGTAATTCTAATTGTAGTTACAGTAACTTGGATTTCCTTCATTAGGGTAACATAGACATGTTTACTTGCAAATTTTTCTAAGTGTGGAGTTTTGGAACTTTAAAAATTCCTCAAAAATAAGCCGAACTACGAATTCCGATTTACTCACCTATTTTCAGGAGAGACCTCAATGCTGCATCTTTCAGCTCACTACTGTTCCTGAAAAGTAAATTGAACTGTACTTCCAGTAACTTGAATTTTCTTCCATAGGATATCATTGCCTACTATATAAAATATATATAAATTAAAAAATATATATATAAAAAATATATTACAATTTCAATATTTTTAAAAACATTTATTTTTCAATTTATAGAAAAAAATATGTAATGTAATTTAAAAAATAAAATATCTAAAAATAAATAATTTAAAATAATGTAGTTAATAAGTATAAAAAAATATAACAATACAATTAAAAAATTATCATTTACAAAACCTTTGAGGTTCACTGAAAAAAAACATTGGTTTCAGCCATGTTATAGTTAAAAATTAGCATTTAAAAAATCTTAGAAATTCACTGAAAAAACCATAGGTTTCACCTGCGTTCTTGTTAAAAATTAGCATTTAAAAAACCTTAGAAATTCACAGAAAAAACCATAGGTTTCACACACGGTATAGTCAAAAATTAGCATTTAAAAAACCTTAGAAATTCACTGAAAAACCATAGGTTTCACACGTGTTATAGTTAGCTGGACATTTCACTCATACAAAACCATTGAAATTCCCTCGTTAAAGTTAACTATAACTCGCGCGCCCGCAATGCACTGCGGATGACATCACATATTACATCATTCATGACATGGTCAGTGACATCACTCATGACATCACTGATGACTTCTCAAATGACATCACTGATGACATCACTGATGCCATAATCCTTGTGAAAGAGTGACAGACCTCCTCTCAGCGTAATAGCGTAATATAACCCTTGATACACACATTCAAAAATAGAAATTAAAATTTTCAAAACAAATGGAAAAACAAATTCCAGTCTGAACAACCTATTCAGTACTTCTAAAATCTACATACACATCCAGTCATTCACTAACAGTTCTAAATAGGCACTCATACATGTACTCACTCATCTTATGTACTCATACACCTATACATCTTATTACACACCGACACTCATCTATAGAGTTACTTACACACAAACTCACACATGCAAATAAACTATCAAACATCCATTTACTTGCATATACAGCTATACACCCATCACTACACTTACTTCTACAGAATCGTACACATACTTACTCTCTTAAACAATCACTTATAGAAACACATATATATTTATAGAGGAACTCTTACAATCTCTCGCTCTCACATATACTCGCTTATATACATCAATACTCACATATACTAGTTTAAAACATATGTAGTTACTCATAAAGATACTATTGAGACAGTGATTCACTCACTAACACACCTATACACACTCATCCACCCATACAGTCCTACACACATGTTGTCTTCAAAACACATACAAAGTGAGTTGCACATTCATGCATCTATGAGGTAAGTAATACCCCCCACCAAACCATACAGACACTCATACTGACACTCTAAAAACCAACTAATAACCCATATCGACACTCATGTAGCTAGTCACCAACCCATGCAGCCACTTATACACAAAGTGAGACACTGATACATATATTTACATATTCAAACATTACTCGCTAATACATGTATTCACTAAGATACACTTAATAAGTCAGTTATACAATCATTTTAACAAAAAAAATCCATTTAGACACTTATTTACACATTTATTCTTCCATCGACCTTTAGATATACATATATAAAACATATTTATTTTTCAGAAAGACACATATTCACTGGATGATGTCATCAGTGATGTCATCAGTGATGTCATGATTGATGTCACTGACCAAGTCATGAGTGATGTAATATGTGACGTCCTCAGCAGTGCATTGCGGGCGCGCAAATTATAGTTACCTATAACGGGGGAATTTCAATGGTTTTGTATGAATGAAATGTCCAGCTAACTATAACATGTGTGAAACCTATTTTTTTTTCTGTGCATATATATATATATATATATATATGTATATATATACACTCTTAGTTGACAAATGCACCTGGGCTATCCTCCTCATACTTTCTTCAAGCCATGGTACATGGTCATCATGAACTGCTGATATACTATAATAACACATGCACATAATTGGGGGGTCCAACATGACCATGGCCACTCTCTCATTTTACTGTTTGAGCATGAGCTAGAAGAATAAAGCCTTCTCATCTCAACAAACGTATGTAGAATACCTTAAATGGGTATGCAATATTCACAGCAGAGTAGTAGTACGTGACCAATGGGTTCTCTGAGACTTTCAGTACCAACACCAGTCCACAAAATGTATAAGGGGAGAGGGAAAGCTTACTGACATAGCAGAATAAAGGAAGCTACAGACAGGCTACACAGACAGTTTGAAGTAAAGTACAGAAACTGGACATATATAAAATAGGTAAATAGGATAATAAGAATTTAAGAAATGGGAAGATCGAACAGGATTTGTAAAAAAATTAGAAGACAGGCAGAAATAATTTAAAATGTGGAGTGGTACTAGTTAAGGAAATACATATTACTGAGGCCATTAGATCAATTGGTCGCAGAACTTTGAGAGGGACCTCCAGCTCCCTCCCAAGTTTCATCAGCCCTCTTCTCGCACCTGGATGCTGATGTAAGACATAAAGAAAAGAAAAAAGATTGGTGGTAAATACTCTTTCAAATATTTTGAGCAGGAAATGGCAATCGCAATAACATTAAACTTTTCTAAATTGGATCGACTAGTAGTATCTCGGACCGTCCTATTCCATATCTCCAAAACCTACCTAACCTTATTCCAAATTTCCTAAACCAGATTTTAGAATTATTAATAAGTTGCAACAAATGAGATTTGCTTATTTTCTCATTCACAATCTCTCAAGTAGGCCTACTCTCAACCCCCTTCAATGGGCAAATTCACCAAGGCTGAATTTTCCAATGCATCGATGGATGCATGCATGTATATCACTCGGAAATTGCTTGACACTGTACGAGCTACAAAACAATAAAGGCCGAGAGAACACTCTAACTCACGAATAGTAACTACCACTTTCTTAATGAAAGCACACAGGATTCTCTGAATGACTTCTTAAATGATCAGCCGAAGCGAGCACCAACAAATACGATTAGGTAGCGCTTAACACCTGTCTAGAATAACAATATCGTAATATATTTTTAAACTTTACTTACCTGCGTGTCAGCAGGCATGCTTGCTATTTGGGAAAAAAATATTAGCATAGAAGTTTAGAACACACTTAGTAATAATTACTCTCAGAGCCCCACGTCCTCAACACCTAGCAGGTCCAGCAGGGACTGGTCTAGGTCCAAGACATCAGTCCGCTGGTGCATCACCCTCTCCCAATGTTGCTGAAGCTTCTGGAGTCCATACCCACTACTACGCATGCTGCCTGCTGCCAGGGTGGAGGGGAGGTTGCGATGGACCTAAAGTACTAGGGCTCCCACCTCCACCTTCAGAAAAAGAGTTGCGGGTTGCATACCTTCCCGCGCCCCCTTCCGCAAGGAAGGCAGCTGTTGGTGCTTTTGTACAGCCTAGAACTGCAGCTGCCCTTTTCTGCCATGGCACTAAAGTGAAGGGAGAAAAATGAAACAGGAAAAAAGGAACGAAGGTAAAAAAATAAGGATGCAAAGCAAAAAATGTAAAAAGTACAAAGCTCATGCAAAAACAGCAAAAAATTTAATTACACATTTACGAATACAAATGGTAAGATAATAAATAAAAATATGGGGAAAATAAAAATGGGAAAGATTAAACAGATTAAGAGAAGATGAAAAAGTAGGCCCCAGCACCATAAACAGAGTGAAAAACAAGATGGCTGGGCCCATGTGCCCTACGTGGTGCTTTTCACGTGAGATTTCTGCCTGAGAACACACTTTGTTTTGATGTATAACGTAAACTTCACACGAAGGGGCATAGGAATGGAACTCCACACAAACGCAGAACTCTGCATAGCATGCAGTGTTTTTGCACACTTAGAAGTGTTCTGCATAGCATGACTATGCAAACCCTGCCCGGGCCTAGTAATAGGGCATATCCCCCACTCTTCTCTAGTTATTTCCTCACAGCTATCTTGTTGATGGCTACACAATTCTGGGGATTCATCAATGTAGTAACAATTTTCATGGAGGAGCTAAGGCCACACAGTTGTTGTCTAATTAGAGTTCAGAATTAGAATAAAAGTGCTGATCCCTGTCATAACCAACACACAATGTCAGGCTTGGGTCCAACCAGCCATGATGTGCCACTGCCATGTCAGAAATTAATGTTTGTACTACCACGAGGTGAGGAGAGAGTAATATATGTAACATAATTAGTTTTGCTACTCATCTAGGTTAGCATGGAAATCATCAAACCTCATAGTGATGGGGGCATATTAAAAAAAAAGTCTTAGTCAAATCCAAGATCACCAACACTTGACAAGGATAGCTTAAAAACCAGTGACTGTTTCTGTGTCTCCCACAGCACCACATAGCTGTCACATGTTCAATGTAAATATGGGTGACATTTTCATATTTTCATTGTGCCCATGTGGGGATTTACAATTGCTTACATTTGACACCTTGGGTGACACTTTACTACTGCTGGAGTGATAAATTCCGAACATAAGCATCATGTGGGTTCACCTAAGTGTTCTTTAAAGGGAAGAAAAAAAGGCCCTCTACAACAGAACTACATATCTAGTCAGCCTATATTGACTACAAGCAGGCTTCTACTACCACTCTAACACCACACACTTTAATTCCTTGCATCTAGAAGCCTAACGCCAAGAGGCAAACTTCCAGCAGCCAGGAATACCCTATGAACTGCAAAGGGTTAATGGCAGATCTGGTTGTCCCCCTTCCAACTCCCATGCAGCACAAGTTAGCCTAGGACATTTGCATTGTTCATTTCTTCACATTCAGCTTACCTATGGTGGTGGTGGTGGTGGTGGTGCTGACGCTTGCCCTGGCATATTTATGCCCCTGATGTGGTTATGACAGTGTTAATAACACATGAGTGCTGATTGCGTCATCACTGATACAAAGAGTCACCTAGTATTACCAGAGTTGTCAATTGATATTATCACAGTAGCAGATTTTACACTAACCGCAGCGCCTTTCTTCAAAAAAATTGCATGTACAACAGGGTTTTAGAGCCTTTCCCACTTCCATTTGCATTTGGGTTTGCATTTGAGCTTGGCTCACCTTGAATAGCCTTAGTAGGCGCTGCAGTTCCAGTTACAGATCCGGTGCTGTCCCCAGATATGCCAGTTGTGAGGTCAGGGGGGTTCAAGGCTTGAACCGTACTTGACACATTCGGGTTCACAGCGTTGTTGGCGTTGGTGCTGGTTTTTTTTGTGCCTCTGCCCTTCGGGCCATGATTTATCCCGCTGCTCTGCAGTAATAATGCGACACAAAAGTATCCAACAAATGTCCTGCAACAAAGTATCAAAAAAGAGTTCCTTTTATTTTTTTTCCCCAAGCGCCAGTCACCAGCCGCCAGCCGTCTCCTATGCCAGCCATCTCAAGACGTTACCTCAGCGGTTCTCAATCACACGCCCCTCGAGGCCGTCAAGAACCACAACAGCCGCCGAGCTAAAAGGGCTGGAAAGCCCGCCCCATGCTCCGTGCTCCACGGACCACGCTATCGCAATCCCGCGGGGTAAAAGAACAAACAAAAGCCGTCAGAGGTAATCCTCCATCGGGTCACAACCACGCTACAATTCTCTGCGTGAGAGGGTCTTAGACCACCCCAGGTTCCATCGACATTCAGCCTGCACGTAAAAGGAGCAGGTAAACGGCTACCTTGGCGTCTTTCACTGCGGAGGCACGGCCGCCATCTTGCCCAGAGCTACTTGGCTTCCCCTGAGTGCATTATCAGCGTAGGGGCTGAAATGAATAAAACATAGCGAGTAGTAAATGAGGATTTGGCTGTTTCGGAGTCTGCAATCTCAGAGGGCAAGTTTTATTCTATGCCAAATCTCTCAGTTGTCCCAGAGGATGACTGTAACAGTTTGCCAGGTGAATGGAGAGATGAGGAGACACTTACAGGGGAAGACGAGGATGTGGTCGACACAGAGCAGTCACCTATACAGGTCAAAGGTTTGGTTGATTACCAAGATACTTGCAGACGGAATTTTGAGGCAGAGGGTCTAACCCAAGTTATGACTCCTATTGTACAACCCGCCTGGGAAGGCGAGGAAAGTGAACAGCAAGAGCAAGCACAAGGCCAGAATCAAGGTCTAATGGAGGAGGAAGATAACGGGGCCACTTTGGATATAATCTATAAGAGCATTATGGCACATAGGGCAGAGACCAAAGCTTAAAGTAACCGTACTCAGGGAGCAGTCCGGAAACTCCAAAATACCTTGCGCCGAATGCTCAAATCTTTTAATGAGCTTACTATGCGAGTTACAGAAACGGAGGAGCGCATTTCCAATGCCGACGACTCATTGACAAAGCAACAAGCGGCTATAGAGACTCTACAGGCGACAAGAGCAGATGTGGAATGGAAATTGATGGACTTTCACAGAAGCCTTCCCGAGTTAATCGACTGGCAATGGGAGAATGAGGTCATCAGGGCACATCGATTCCCGTTTATTCAGCGCAAATCTCATGGAGCCTTAAACTCAGCAGCGAGATCTAAAGCAACGCCACGTGCGATATTGATATGCCTAAACAATTTCATTCTGAGAGACGCATTATATGATTTAGCTCGTCCGGATAAGCGTCGCACAGGCAGTGGGTGCGAATTCTTTGTCCGCCCAGATTTTTGCCCCACAACCGTGACACTAATATGGCAATTTCGACAACTGTTTTCGCTATTTCAAGCCAAGGGGCACAAGTATTCCTCCTAAATCCAGCAAAGCTTAAGGTGATTTACAGGGGGCAATCTAAATATTTCACATCGGAGTCCCAGGCACAAGCGTATCTGAAGACCATAGACACTAACACTTGAGCACCTTAAGCTGAGTGTGATAACAAAGAACTTGGCAATTCACTTCAAAGGGTGCGAACTTGGTATTACAAAGAATTCTGTCGACCTCAGCCCACATTAGCAGCATAAACTAAGTCTGCTATATGACTTTATTGTGGTTTCTGAGCAGATTAATGGGACACTTATAATCAGAAACATGTAGTTTTGGGTTTTCGATTAAAAGGCTTAAATGGTATAGAGATGTTTTTCTTTGACTGACATTTATAGGTAATCTCGGTTAACTGATATTTTTGGTTGGTTAGAGATAAGCTGCTTCTTTTTTTCTCTTTGTGTTATTTTTGTGGTAAAAGATAGCGGGGAAAAGTATTAAAAAGGTGGCGGCCTAGAGGGCTTCCTGAGGAGGTGGATCTCGCACACCCGCATCACAAAAGGACTATGTCCTTTTGCCCTACAGTGGGCGGTAGGGGAGGGAAGGGTGGAAGGGAGGGTGGGGCTGGTTGGGGGCAACCTGGGAGGGGGGGTTAAGCCTAAAAAGACATCAAGAGTGCATTTTCTTCTTTATTTTGTATGTGTGGTATGGAGGGCAGTGGTGGAATGGCATTTTGGTTACTTTGAGATTATGGAATGACAGCTAGAATGTTGAGATTAGGTACACTGAACGTCAGGGGTCTTAATGCTATAAATAAAAGACAACGTGCGGCTAGGGAATTGCAGTGGCTTAGCTGCAATATCATCTGTCTCCAAGAGATGCATGTAGCATGGCCTAAGTAGAAACTTCTGACAGAGCTCGGGTATAATGTTTTAGTATGCACTAAGCAAACTTCTACGACCCGAGGGGTCGCCATATTAGCCAGAAAATTTTTTACTGGTTCTGGGCGGGTCTTGGAGGATAGCGGTGGCAGATGGGCAATTACAGAATGTATCATTGGCACCTTTAAATGTACGGTGTGTTCCATTTATGGATCTAACTTCGATGAGGCAGCTGTTTTAGAACATCTTAATGCTGAATTAGCAACCTGGCCTACCCCAGTAATAGTTTGTGGGGATTTAAATATCAATCTCCAACTAGACTCATTAGGTAATGATAAATATCTGTATGTAGGTAGGAAACCTAAAGTATATAGAGCATTACAAGCACTCTTTACCTCACATGGATTGACTGACGCCTGGTCTTATCTCAGAAGTGGAAATTACCTCCGCATTTCCCCCAACCCGGTCTGCCCTCGCGTTGCAGCCGCCATTTGCTGTGCTGTTGTTGTTGTCTTGCCCTGAGCCCGCCCCCTCCACCACGCACCCGCCTCCCATCGGATCCTCCCTCCCACTTAGAGTATAGGCTCACCCCTGTCCACTCTAGCGCTGTGACCGCCTCGACTACGTTGGGAACGGTCGCTCCCTTCTGCCCTCGCTGCCTCCCACTCAAAGCTGCCTGGTATCGTGTGCTTTGCGCTGGTGAGCTTTCCCTATCGCCTGAAGTTGCTTGCTCCTCTGCATCTGCACGTTAGCCTGCATAGCGCTGCTAGCCTCACTTAGCGCTTTAACGTGCCTGCCTGCTTGTGCGCTCGATTGTTCCTGTATCTGTTCACTGTGTGTTCTGTTTAAAAATACTTTTGCCAATTACCTCCGCATTTCCCCCAACCCGGTCTGCCCTCGCGTTGCAGCCGCCATTTGCTGTGCTGTTGTTGTTGTCTTGCCCTGAGCCCGCCCCCTCCACCACGCACCCGCCTCCCATCGGATCCTCCCTCCCACTTAGAGTATAGGCTCACCCCTGTCCACTCTAGCGCTGTGACCGCCTCGACCACGTTGGGAACGGTCGCTCCCTTCTGCCCTCGCTGCCTCCCACTCAAAGCTGCCTGGTATCGTGTGCTTTGCGCTGGTGAGCTTTCCCTATCGCCTGAAGTTGCTTGCTCCTCTGCATCTGCACGTTAGCCTGCATAGCGCTGCTAGCCTCACTTAGCGCTTTAAAGTGCCTGCCTGCTTGTGCGCTCGATTGTTCCTGTATCTGTTCACTGTGTGTTCTGTTTAAAAATACTTTTGCCAATTACCTCCGCATTTCCCCCAACCCGGTCTGCCCTCGCGTTGCAGCCGCCATTTGCTGTGCTGTTGTTGTTGTCTTGCCCTGAGCCCGCCCCCTCCACCACGCACCCGCCTCCCATCGGATCCTCCCTCGCCCCTCCCCCCTCCCCACCCTCTTATGACTACTGCTGTCGCGCGCAGCGTTTACGCGCAGCTACCGCGCCCAATCCGCGCCGAAGGTGCGCCAAAGGTAAGCCCGTCTACGCCCGTCCGCGCCTGGACCGCGCCCAGCGCCAGACCCCCTGCCCCTCGCGCTCCCCAGCCCTCCCGCATTACCTACGATGCCGCCACCCTCCTAGCCCTTGACCCCGGTCGCGCCCCCAACTGCGTCCAAGCCGCTCCTGGACACACCCATGGACCTTTCTCCTGCTACTCCTGCAAATTCAGCGGCACCGACAACATCTCCGCTACGATCACACCACAGACTCTCGACCCCAACCACCTACAGTGCATCCTTCTCAACACCCGATCGGTCCACAGACCCGCCATTGACCTATGGAATCTACTAGACACCATCTCTCCAGACGTCGCCTTCCTAACAGAAACTTGGATGAACGCTTCCTCCGCCCCAGACATCACCATTGCCATCCCTGAAGACTATAAGATCACTCGCAAGGACCGTACCGGCACAGGAGGAGGAATCGCTATCGTCCATAAGAAATCAATCCGCATCTCAACCAGCTCTGACGCCAACCTCGCCAACTCCGAACACCTTCACTTCCAAATACACATCGACCCCAAGACCACACTCAGAGGCACCCTCCTCTACAGACCACCAGGACCCCGGGCAAAAAAATGTGAAGACATCACGGACTTCATCACCCCACACGCGCTCCCCTCCAAAGACTACATCCTTCTGGGAGACCTCAACTTTCACCTCGAAAAGATCAACGACCGCAACACCGCCACCCTCTTAGACAACCTCGCCAACCTCGGACTTAAACAACTAGTCAATTCCCCCACCCACATCGCAGGTCACACACTCGACCCCATCTTCACCTCCAGCAATCATGTCTCCTTCAGCCACACTACGGATCTCCTCTGGACTGACCAGAGCTGCGTTCACTTCACCTACAACAAGCCGAAACCCACCAACCACCTCCAACCAACTCTGCAAAGAAACTGGAACAAAATCACCACGGACCAGATTTCCGCCTCGCTCCTTCTAAACGCCCCAGCCCACTCTTCTAACACAAACGAAGCCGCTGCCAACCTCACCCTATGGTTATCCAACACCGCCGACACCTTAGCACCACTGAAAAAACGTCAAAGCAAACCTGGCAGCAAAAAGGCCTCATGGTTCAACGAGGATCTTAAGAAGTCCAAGAAACTCTGCCGCTCCCTCGAAAAGGCCTGGAAAAAAGACCCAACCACTAGCACCAAGGACGCCTTCAAAAACGCCACCCGCACTCACCACCAACTAATCCGAAAGGCCAAGAAAACAGCATTCAAGGATCGACTTGACAACAACTCCCACAACAGCAAGGAACTCTTCAACATTGTCAAGGAATTTTCCAATCCCTCGGCCAACTCCAACGACATCACCCCCTCTCAAGCCCTCTGCGACTCCCTAGCCTCATTCTTCCACAACAAGATTGCAGACATCCACAACAGCTTCGACAATCAACCCGGAAACCAACCCACCCTACCATTTGCTATACATTCTCCCCCCGTGAACACCCTTAACGACTGGAACCCAATCTCCACTGAGGACACAATCCGCCTGATGAATTCCATCCACTCAGGATCCCCCACAGACCCATGTCCTCACCACATCTTCAACAAAGCAGACTCCGTCATAGCACCGCACCTCCGAGACGTCATCAACTGCTCCTTCAACTCCGCCACCTTCCCGGAAGAATGGAAACACGCTGAACTCACCGCCCTTCTGAAAAAACCCACAGCGGACCCCACCGAACTCAAAAATTACCGCCCCATCTCGCTCCTTCCATTCCCGGCCAAAGTCATCGAGAAAGCTGTCAACAACCAGCTCGCTGCCTTCCTCGAAGCCAACAAATCCCTCGACTCCTCACAATCCGGCTTCCGAGCAAAACACAGCACTGAGACCGCCCTCATCGCAGCAACAGACGACATTCGAACTCTACTGGACAATGGAGACACAGTCGCCCTCATCCTCCTCGACCTCTCTGCAGCATTCGATACAGTCTGCCACAGCACCCTTTTACAACGCCTCAATAACATCGGAATCCAAGGAAAAGCACTTGAATGGATCACCTCGTTCCTCTCCGGAAGAACCCAGAGAGTCCGCCTCCCACCATTCAAGTCCGAGGCCACTGAAGTCATCTGTGGCGTACCACAAGGATCCTCACTCAGCCCCACCCTCTTCAACGTATACATGAGCCCCCTCGCGGCCATCGCCCGCCAACACAACCTCAACATCATCTCTTACGTGGATGACACTCAACTAATCCTTTCTCTCACCAATGACCCCAGCACCGCCAAAACTAACCTACACGAAGGAATGAAAGAAGTTGCCGAATGGATGAAACAAAGCCGTCTGAAACTGAACTCAGATAAAACAGAAGTCCTCATCTTAGGTACATCCCCCTCTGCATGGGACGACTCCTGGTGGCCGGAAGCCCTCGGAAAAGCACCCATCCCAACAGACCACGCACGGAACCTAGGCGTTATCCTGGATTCTTCACTATCAATGAACAGACAAGTCAGCGCCGTATCCTCTTCCTGCTTCAACATTCTTCGCATGCTCAGAAAAACATTTCGCTGGATCCCCACCGAAACAAGGAAAACAGTCACCCATGCTCTGGTCACGAGCCGACTGGACTACGGAAACACCCTCTACGCAGGCACTACCGCTATACTCCAGAAGAAACTCCAACGAATCCAAAACGCCTCAGCCAGGACCATATTAGACATCCCACGCAACGAACACATCTCTGGTCACCTTAAAGACCTCCATTGGCTACCCGTCAATAAGAGGATCACTTTCCGACTGCTAACCCACGCCCACAAATCACTCTACGACATCGGACCAGAATGCCTCAACTCACGACTGTCCTTCTACACCCCCTCCCGCCAACTACGTTCTTCCAGCCAAGCCCTCGCCACGGTACCTCGCATCAACAAGACCACCATGGGAGGCAGATCCTTCTCATACCTGGCTGCTAAAACATGGAACTCACTCCCCGCTTACCTTCGCCTTACCCAGAACCACCTAGCATTCAGAAAGCAACTTAAAACGTGGATATTTGACAAGTAATTCTCCTCCCCTTTCTAAGCGCCTTGAGACCCTCTGGGTATGTAGTGCGCTATATAAATTCTCTGACTTGACTTGACTTGACTTTCTTTTCAGCACCTCACCAGAAATTGGTGCGTTTGGACTATTTTTTAGTGCCACAAAGCTTACTTCATGGTGCACAAATGCAAGTATATCCTCGAGCCACGTCCGATCATGGCCCTGTTGTCCTCTCCATTCAGATAAGCTGACCTCTTAGTAAGCTCCGGGAATTTACCTTTGACCGTGAGTTGTTGTTGGAAATAAAATTTCAAGAGTATATGAGAGAATGGGTTGTAGAGTTTTTTAATTATAATAGAGGGAGTACTGAGAGGGGGATAGTCTGGGATACGTTCATAGCGGCTTTTAGAGGGGAGGTCCTCAGTTATGGGCTATACGCGCAAAAACAACTGCGTGCCAAGCTGCAGGAGATATACAGTGATCTAGGAAAGGTCAAAGAGCGGTTGGTTCAGGATATACGCTTAAGCAGAGATAACAAGGATTCAGCAACAGAGGTGGCCCGATGCAAGGCAAAGGTGAATTATCATTGGTGTAAGGAGGCGGCAAAAACTTACGCCACTAAGCATCAGCTCTTATATGAATATGGGGAGGCAAGTGGTAGGTGCCTGGCCCAGAGAATGAGAACCAGGGAAGTTTTACAGCGAATTAAATGTATTAAAGATATAGCCGGGCAAACGGTAGACATTGGGATGGAAATCGTGGAAGCCTTTAGACAATTCTATACTCGTTTATATGCCAGAGAAGACTATGACAGTAGTAAAGCTATAGCTCTATTAGGTCAATTCTGTGAGCGAAACTTAGATAGCGAAACTGCAGCTAATCTAGAGGCTCCAATAGTGATATCTGAACTTGAAGCAGCAATGAATGCACTACCAGCAGGTAAGGCAGCGGGCCCTGACAAGCTTCCGTTAGAGATCTACAAATCTTTCTTTCAAGTTTTGAAACATGATATGTTAATCCCATTCAGGATGGTGCAGATTGGGACGTATCCGAAAACGTGGGATGAGGTCAGTATTGTGGTTTTTAGAAAGAAGGGGAAACCTGCAGATCAACCAGCCACATACCGGCCTATCTCATTGTTGCATACCAACGGGAAAATGCATTCGAAAATATTGGCGACAAGGCTCTCAGATGTGATATCCCCACTGGTCTCTGTATACCAGCACAGATTTATTCCCAAGCGGGGCACAACTGATCACGTCAAACCAGTGATTGCTTTAATATACTATGCAAACAGTCTGGGAATCCCATTGAGCCTTTTATTGTTGGATGTCGAGAAGGCTTTCGACCAAGTGTCGTGGGCCTTCTTATGGGACCTGATGAAGTTTCGAGGGTTTGGGCCAAAATTTATAAAATCACTACAGACACTGTACCAACAACCCAGTGCACGGATCTATGTAATTGGGCTACAATCAGCATTGGTTTCAATACAAAGGGGGACAAGGCAAGGATGCCTGTGTTTCCCGTTGTTATTTGCCCTTTACATAGATCCATTCTTAAAAAAGATAGAGAAGAGTCCTCGGGTCCCCCCAGTCAGGATACAACATCAACAATATCGGGTACGAGCGTATGCCAATGATGTTGCCGTGCTCTCTCCAAGGCCGGCTCTGGCAGTACCTGAGATTGAACATCTAGCAGCGGTATATGGCTCGGTATCCGGGTATAAATTAAACACTGCTAAGACCCTGATATTATGTGTTAACATCAAGTCTTTTCCCGATACCCGGGTTCTATCAGAGGTCACATATCTAGGGGTACAGATCAACGCCTTAGCTTCGGCTACGATAGAATCTAACTGGCAGAAGCTGCTCAGTGGGATTCGTAAACAACTGGATCAATTCGAATGCCTTCATCTGACGCTTGTAGGCAGGTGCAATACATTAACAATGATGGTACTACCCAAGATTTTATGGGGCAGATTTATGAAGGGCTTGCGCCACGTTTACGCCGCCGATGCGTGACGCAATGGGGCGGAAACGTGGCGCATCCCTGCACCCTATTTACAACGTGACGCATCTAGGAGATGCGTCACGTTGTACAGCACTGCGCCATGAGGAGGCGTTCCTGCGCAGGGGGGGGGCGTTCCTGCGCAGGAACGCCTCTTGAAAGTGGCTGAGTGAAATCTATGAGATTTCACTCAGTCACTTTCAGGGCAATGCTGCGTCAAAACCCTGCGCCTGCTTGAAGCAGGCGTAAGGCTTGAGGCAGCATTGAAATAATAGCCCCCCCCAGAGCATTGCTGGAGCTGCGTCGCGCTTGCGACGCAACTCCAGCAATGCGCCACATTTCCGGCACAGATGCGTCACGCATCTGTGCCGTTTTTGCCCCATGGTGCGCCGCATCATAAATGCGGCGCACCATGGGTGGCGTAGCTGTGGCGCACTGTAGCGCATGTTAACTGGCGCATCCCTCGGGATGCGCCAGTTAACATAAATCTGCCCCTATATGTTTATCGGTGTGTACCATTAGAGATTCCCCTTGCATATATTACACAGCTGCAAGCGACCTGTATGAAATTTGTATGGGATCGAGGAAAGGAGCGGCGCGCCAAAAAGTATATGGTACTGCCAAGGGCAGTCGGGGGTTGGTCGGTACCTGACTTCCTTTTATATTATTATGCTTGTTTGCTTCTGCATATGAATATTTTGCTTACAGGGGTAGGACCTTTGTAGCCAGCATTACAACCATCAATATATGGTCAGCTATTGGGGGGGGGGAGCCAGGAATCGCCTTTTCCATAATATGGATTGAAACTACTACAAACGCACCAGATTTAAGGTGGTAGCGGCTGCCTATAAAGTCTGGAAGGCAACAAAAAATTACTATAAATTTGAAAAGACCTCTATATATACTCCACTGACTGCCCCGTGAGTTGGCGAATAAAAGGGTTAATTACTGTTGGGGATTTATATACAGGGGACAGCTTAAAGTCATTCAGTCAGTTGAAGCAACAATATCAACTCCAAACCACACATTTTTTCAAATATTTGCAAATTTGTGAGTATTTAATGAAAACTACTAAAAGTATGGTACCTAACCGTCTTGTTGAGGGCAATAAGAAAGGTGCTCGGATCGGAGTACTTTATAATTTATTGTTAGAGGCTATGCCTAATGATTTAGAAGCACAAGTGACTAAATGGGAGAATAGGTTAGGATGTCAAGGAATACCGCTTGAGAGGTCAATTGAACTTGCTGGACGAATACATATGTCTGCTAATCTTATAACACAACACTATAAAACCTTGTTCTATATGTATCGTACTCCAGACAAAATTTCAAAGTGGGGTGAAGATCCAGAAGGAAAATGCTTCAGATGTAGTGTCCAACAGGCGGATGTAAAGCATATTTTTGGCACTTGTGTAAAATTAGGGGAATTGTTTAGGCATGTAAATAAGTTTCTATCAGAGATTCTGAGTACCCCTTTTCAGCTCTCAATAATGCAGATTTTGTTGGGTATAGATATGGAGTGTGGTCAAACCGAGCCTAGTGATAATACTGGCTATCTGATTTTTGTTGCTACAGCGGTTCTAAGGCTCTGTATTGCCTCATGTTGGTTACAAAGTGAACTTCCTTCATTTGAAGCATGGCGAACTCGGTTTTTATTCACTTATAATATGGAATATAGTTTGTATGCCATGAAGGGAAAGGCGGAAAATGGCATTGGGGCAGCAAATATGGGGTCCGGTTAGAGCATATATGGATGCAGAAGATTGATTAATCCTGATTTTCTCTGTACCACTTTTAATACCTATGACTGATTTTCTGCAGGACTGTTACGAAATACTGCAGTATGTGGTTCATTATATAATATATGAAACAGCTGATTTAATCTAATTTTTTTTGGGATTTAAGGCTTGATCTGGCTGTAGCTCCATATTTCTCTTTTTTGGGGGGGTGGGGGATTAATGTCTAGTATACTGTTCTTGCAACCCCACAATTGCTTGATGACAAGTTGTATGCTTTATTTTGTAATTTTGTATTCGTGATCTCTACCTCAATAAAGAAATATATATTTTTTTTTTCAAAAGATACAAAGAGTCACCTATCATAGACTGGGCTGGACCTAAGTGTCACTGGCCTTGTTAATTCTCATAGTCCTCTATCCCTGTTTCTGACTGTCCCTTTTCGTTATTATTCCTCTTCATTTTCGCTACCTTAACAGCTCTTCTTCTGATTTTGCACCTGATAGCATATCATAATGTGGCATAAATAATGCTAGAAAAGCCTCACACTCAGGATGCAACCCCATTCTCATCCTCTTTGAAGATGTCATCTGTGTCTGTAATGTTCATAGACAACACGGGAGTCCTCGTGAGAAATGTTGTGCCTTAAGACTGTCAGTAGTGCATAAAGGCTGACAGAGTTTTTACACAGGATTCCTGGTAGGAAGGGGTTGCTGAATCATCTGAAGAAGATTGTGGCTCTGTGTTACCAACTCCACAGGGCTGTCTGCGTTGTTTTTCAACTAAGAGCCCGAATGACCAAGGGATGAATGTGGATGACCTATTATGCCAGGGGGAAGGATTCCAGCAAAGTCCTCATGACAGGTTCTGTTGAACATGGAATGATATGGCACAGGTGTGCACTGATTGAACATCACCCCTATTGAACAGAAAAACGCTCCATTGGCCACCAGTCCCTGGATGTGAATGTCCCACCTGTACTGATACACAACTTTTAACCTTCCTAAAGGC